>NW_006775143.1:8396402-8409187 GCF_000442215.2 Lipotes vexillifer | reverse complement strand
AAAGCCCGGAGGAATGCACGAGAAAACAGTATCTCTCCTATGGATGAGAGTGGACACTCTACTACGAGACCCCTGTTCTCAGGCCAGCCACGTTCAAGTTCAACAGGCTTTTGTGGGCTAGCCTGGAAACCTAAATTTGTTTCTTTGACAAAATATGCTCATGATTCGAACACCTGGTGAATGAATTGGCTTTTGTTAATACGTAATACAAAATAGAAGCCCTTTCCCTCTTGATTTTCCTCTGCTGACCCTTCTTTTTCTGTGCCATCTCTCCCCTCTTTCACTGTTCTCGCTATTCATTTTTTCTCCCTCCTTCCTTCTCTCCCTTCCTCTTCGCTCCATCTGTCTGCTCTTATTTTCTTAATGCCCGAATTCCACAAAAAATTTCGGGTAACTTGCAGAAATGGAAACCAACATCGCAAAATGTAAGTAAGATGGCAAAATACAAGATCCACATGATGTAAATGCAGCTTAGAAGGTTCTTCCATGGCTGCCTGGATTTGTTTTTTACACTCAGTGGCAGATATTCACAGCTGGCTTGCTGTGCTTCAGTGAGGTCCTTTTGCCTTAACTTATCTATTAAGAGTCAATTCTGTTAGAGCAGGCATGTAAGCAAGTGGCTGTTAAAATGCCCAAGGCCAGCGCCAGCGTGAGTAGGGAGCAGCCATTTTGATTCTGAGAACATTCTCGAATCTAATTCAGTGCCCCTCAAAATAACCCATGTATAAAATAGCATTTGAAATAGCTTACAAACTAAGAAAGTCAGGCTTAGAATATTTTAACAATTTATGACCCCAGACTGCAATATGGGAAGAGTGTTGCTGAGTTTGTTTCTTATCGAATGAATTGTTTTTTACTACCTGAAAAATTCACGTGATTCAAAATCAAAATATTATACAAAGGTACCCCTTGGGATGTCTTATTTTGAATGCATGTTTCATATTCCTTCCTCTGTCACCCCCAAAAAGGAACCACTTTTAGTAGATTTTTATCAATGTGTTCCTATATGCAAATATAATAAAATTCAAAACTATATTTCCACTCCCTTCCCTTTTTTACAGCAAAAGTATGATACTACATACAGTATTTTGCACCTTTTTTTCTTTCACTTAACATATTCTGGAGAGTTTTCCATGTCAGTACCTGTGAACTTACACACGCACACACACACACACACGCACACACATACACACACACCCCTGCATAATATTCCATTGTATGGACACCTTTATTTCAACTTCCAACTCTGCCCATTTTGCTGAGAGCATACTGTGGGCTCTGATCTTATGGGTCTCACCTGTGCCTTACAATGCATCTAGGGACCAATCAGAACCCTGTGGTGTGACGGTCAGAGACCAGAGACCAGGAAACACCCTTGTTACTGGGAGACTCACGGTTTGGTCTGAGGCCAGGCTCTCTGGATGTATCTTCCACAAGGTATTTCTGTTTAAAACTGTGAGTCAGAGTGGTTGGTGGCATCTAGGAAATTGTTTATTTAGAAAATGAGTATTGAGATATGAATTTATTGCATAAATCACCCTAATTTATATCTTTTTTCAGTGTCAAGGTGAAGAATCTTTTAAGAAGAAATAGTCCTGATGGGACACTAAAAGCTCGTCTAGTATTTATAAGACTTCATCCTTCTTGTCAGTCTTGACCATTTTTTGGAGCTAAATTCTCTGTTCACTCTGAGATCCTTAATCCTCTTTTTTTTTTTTTTTTTCGGTACGCGGGCCTCTCACTGTTGTGGCCTCTCCCGTTGCGGAGCACAGGCTCCGGACGTGCAGGCTCAGCAGCCATGGCTCACGGGCCCAGCCGCTTCACGGCATGTGGGATCTTCCCGGACCGGGGCACGAACCCACGTCCCCTGCATCGGCAGGTGGACTCTCAACCACTGTGCCACCAGGGAAGCCCCTAGTCCTCTATTTTTAATCATACTATTTGGGGTGGCTAAAAGAAATTAGTGTAGCGAAGTATGTTGGTCTCTTAATTGGGTCTTTAAGTCACAAGTATATTCCTGAAAATCTCCTTATATGTGTAATTATGGCAAATCAAAGGTCTATTTCCATAGAAAACTGACCTTTTAAAGACAATACAAGATGGCTCCTTTTAGAATTAAAAAAATGCATGCTTTGCAACTTTGGATATTTAGTATATTAACTTTTTAGAAAACAGGGCACAACGGTAGACTACTCCTACACTAAACATTTGCTATCTATAATGAGGTGAGATGTATGTATGCTTTTTCTCCTCTATGTAAAATATGCTTAATTGTCTTTTAAACTCTGAGGGTTTTTTTATTATTATTATTCTAACTGCACAACCTGACATTTTTTTTACCCATTAAACTGGCTTCAACTGGTAATACCTCATCAAATTCAAAAGAAATCTGATCCCCACACCAAAACCCAGATCTGAAAACAATTAATCTTAAGGTACAGTTCAAAATAAAAAGAAAGCTAATGTTTAATAAGGCCTTGACATAATGTGTTCCTTGAGTCAATGTTTGAGAGACTGAATGACAGGATGCTGTGTGAAAGCTTGTGGGGGGCTGCGGGGGAGGGAAGTTCATTCGATGAAATGTACTTGTGTTTTCTTGAATTATTTTTCTGCAGTTCATGGGGAACTTCCCAATATGACAGTAATTTGCTTGGCCTTGATTTTCTGATCTGTCTTAATTTAGTTGTCAGTACTATGAACAACCGAACTCAGTTTCAGTGGTGGTTCCTAAGAGGAGGAATTCCAAAAATAAAGCTCTGTAACTGCCCACTACAAAAATATTCCAATAGCCTTTCCATCTGATATGAATTTGATAGGTTTCCTTTATGTCCGGTTTTTCCCTACCCAACGTTTTCTCTGTTGTTCAGGCAGATGCAGACAGTTTTCTCACTGCGACAGCCTCTCCGACTTAGATTTTCTATTTCCCTTGTGTTTGTGCCAATTAAAGCATGCCTCAGGCTGTGCTTATGACATATTTTCAGAAATTCATTGTGTAAGAGACGGTGACCGTCTCCCACACTGTTTTTCCTGTCTTCTTTCCTCACTGCTTTATAATCCTACCCTTTCTCTTCTTTGAAGTCTGTGTGTTTGACATTTTTTGAAAAGATCTTTCATACATTTGGGTTATTTTAATGTGTAATTACGTCAAGGGAGAAAGCTCCAAATCACTGACATGGAATGACTTGTTGTAGAAACATTTCCTAAAACACATGCTACTCCTCCTTAATAGACCTTTCTTTGCCATTTACTTTGTGCAAAAGTTCCTATTTGGGATCTGATGCAGTCTCCTTTCTCACAGACTCTAAAATAAAGATTTCAACCGGAGTACTAATTTATAGAAACAGAATCTAGTGAACATTTACTGATAAGCTATCACTATGAAGTTGGATTTTCTTCTGATCTTTGGTAGAAGCCATGTGCATATTTACATTGTTAGGATTGTGCATGTATCCTTTTATATCTGCTTTTCTTTTTCATAATGTGATTTTTCATGTACACGTGTCACTGCATTTTCTAGCTTGGGATAAAAAAATATTTAATCTTTTGGTCAGAACTTTGATATATCTTCTCCAAAATGAATTATTATGTCAAAGAATACAAACAATCTAATAGCTTCCTGGAGTGCTTTTCCTACAAGTAACAGAAAATTTTATCTCAGTTGGCTTAAATAATAGGGAAACAATATAATTGCCCACAATAAGAACTCCTGTTGTGGGCCTGCCTGGAGTATTTAATTTCACAGCACGATGACATCCTCAAGGGCTCAGCTTACTTCCATGTTTCTGTTCTTCCATCCTGAGAGGGTCATCTCTGTCATCTCACCTGCTGTTCTCATGGTCACAAAATGGCTGCCACAGTCTAGGAATCACCAGCCCTCATACATCTGACAGTATTCAATGGAAGAAGAGAAGGAAGTTTCTTTCAACTGTGTCTCTTTTAAAGAGCAAGGAAATATTTCCCAAACATCCCTATCAGGCTTCAGTTTCATTGTTCATTCCATATTTTTTTGGCAAGTGCCTTTCCTACACCAGTCACTGGCAAGGAGCATAGGATGTCTATGATTGATTTAGTGAAACACAGGGGCACGTGGAGGACAGCAGCTTACCTGGACTGGATGTGCTCTGTTCTACTGGGGAAGGATAGTTTCTGTTACACTTCCCTTATGTGTATTTTAGATTAGAATACCACTTTACAACAGCAACCTGCAAAGTCTAAGTGTGCTCATTCCTGGATAAAGGTAAGTTTCTATCACTTTCACTTATTATCATAAATCTGAAAGGTAGTTATATAATAAATATAGTTTTAATGTCTGTTTCTTGAATGATAACCAAGGGATATGTAGTCTCTAGGATGAGTTGGTCTGTTTTCATTTTCTTCAGTGTTTCATGTCGATTGAATTTGAAAACGCCAACCCAATCAATTTTTTTCTTTTTATGTATTTTTATTTCTAAACGTTCTTTTTCTTTTCCTTTTTTGTAAAATAGATTTTTTTTTTTTTTTTTTTTTTTTTTGCAGTATGCGGGCCTCTCACTGTCGTGGCCTCTCCCGTTGTGGAGCACAGGCTCTGGACGCGCAGGCTCAGCGGCCATGGCTCACGGGCCCAGCCACTCCGCGGCATGTGGGATTCTCCCAGACCGGGGCACGAACCCGTGTACCCTGCATTGGCAGGCGGACTCTCAACCACTGTGCCAGCAGGGAAGCCCTAAAATAGATATTTATTGGAGTATAATTGCTTCACAATACTGTGTTAGTTTCTGTTATACTCCAAAGTGAATCAGCCAGATGAATGGATAAAGAAGATGTGACACATATATACAATGGAATATTACTCAGCCATAAAAAGGAACAAATTGAGTTATTTGTAGGGAGGTGGATAGACCTAGAGTCTGTCATACAGAGTGAAGTAAGTCAGAAAGAGAAAAACAAATACCATATGCTAACACATATATATGGAATCTAAAAAAAAAAAGGTACCAATCATTTTATATAGTAATTGCTCAAGGGCATTTGCCACCACTCATGATCCCTATATGATTTTTGAGTCAGAGACCATATCTACTAAGTAACCCTATATTGCTAAAGTCTTCCTTGTAAGGTGTTAAAGTTTAAAAAAAGGAAAAAGAAAAAAATAGGAAAAAGAAAAGGATGAAAAAGTGTGTTGGGGCGCATTTCATTGCCAAAGCTAGGTATTTTGGGATTGAAGGATAGATGAGTCTGGAGCGAAAAGGACACCTCTTTGCAAAGTGCCAGGTAGCTCTCTCTTAGCGGACTCTCCCTTTATCCAAACCTCAAGTCGTTCCTGTCATCCTGGCCCACAGTGATGGAAAGGCAAGCAGCAGGGACCATCTACTTCAGCTTGTCATAAATATTCTCCAACCCCAGAGGGTTGCTGCAGTCAGTTTCTCGCTTTTCCTCTCTAGTTGCACTCAGTGCTACTCAGAAGTCCCTCTCGCTTGTGGGCCAGCTGGTAAGTCTTGTTTCATGTTGTTACTCTTTGTAATTCTGCCCCCGCAGTTGCATTTGCCTTGAATACTCACATCCTTCAGAGCAGAGGACCCTAACCAAAACAACAACAGCATTTTCTCTAGTATTTACCACTCCAAATAGGTTATTTTCAATATGTTATTCAAGTAAGAGACCCTTCACAGTGGTGCTTACTCCTCTCAGAGACGACAGATGAGAAGACAGAGAGCTCTATCCTGCCCCAATCTCAGCTGCTGTATGGACGTTGGCCCAGAGAAACCCTGCAAGCTTCTCCTAGCTAGACTCGGTCCATCATTTCTTGTTCCATCTAAGTTGTAAGTTGCCAGAGCTGGCTGCCTCCTTCACCCCTGGCCATGTGGGTGCATAGATCTTTTTTTTTTTTTTTTTTTTGAGGTACGCAGGCCTCTCACTGCTATGGCCTCTCCCGTTGTAGAGCACAGGCTCCGGACGCACAGGCTCAGCGGCCATGGCTCACGGGCTCAGCTGCTGCATGGCATGTGGGATCTTCCCAGACCGGGGCACGAACCCGTGTCCCCTGCATCGGCAGGCGGACTCTCAACCACTGCGCCGCCAGGGAAGCCCCAGCATAGATCATATTTTAATCTGTCTCCAAAGATCCCCATCCTAATCTAAATGCTGAACTGCCACTTCCGTTAAGAGTTGTTTGCCTACACATCCACCAAAGGGGGGAAATTTGGTTACTTCCTAAATTCTTCTTATTCCAGGATGGTATAAGAATTTAGGGAGAAACAAACTTCTCATGCTCAACTGCTGCTGAACTGGTTTCCTTATGGTTTGGCTGAAAGAAGTTCTTTCAGAGATACAGCAGGTTGCCCCTCTGTGTGTGGCCACCAGTGGATGGCCCGGTGCACAGACTTATTTCTATGTGGTGTTGTTAAAGCACTTCTCATAATCGACCCCACAGTGACCCCGATCTAAAGATGGGCTGTGGGGAAAGTCCAGAACCGGCTCTTCAGATCTTTAGTCGTCCAAGCTGCAAGAGCTACCTTTAAAATGGCCCTCCAAATTTAACCCTCCATCGAAGCAAAAGTAACGAAAGCTGGTGAATTAGGACAAAGGCAGCTTCCCTTTACCCCAAGAGGCGTCAGCAAGGCTACATGTCATTTGGGTGTTGGACGTTGCCAGAACTATGTTAGAGCCACAGAGCCAGTGACATTGCCAGAAACTGGCCCATTTGTCAGAACACCTTGCCTTTTTGTTCATGTGTGATCAGGTGCCTAGAATCCTGTAATTCTGCGGGAATATTTTTACTCTTGGGGAAAAAATAAGAAGATGATGTTGAGAGGCTTTCTGTTTTCCAAATTTCTTCTCAGGGCTGAGTAACCTGTTTTCCATGAATGTAGGCCTTTATCTTGTCTAGTGGGAACTTCCTCTAGATTAAGGCCCAGGGGTACGGGCTACCTGAGGGCAGTTCCTCCTTCTGTACCGTTCTAACTGCGTGGGGGAGGGGGGAGTACCAGCTCGGAGGGGAACATCCCTGCATCCCTGGTTGAGAAAAAAGCCAGCATTTTAAAAAAATTGTTTAAAATTGAAGTATAGTTATTTTTTTTCTTGCTTTTTAATTGCAAAATAGTTTTTTGTTTTTTTTGGTTTTTTTTAACATCTTTATTGGAGTATAATTGCTTTATAATGGTGTGTTAGTTTCTTCTTTATAACAAAGTGAATCAGTTATACATATACATATGTTCCCATATCTCTTCCCTCTTGCGTCTCCCTCCCTCCCACCCTCCCTATCCCACCCCTCTAGGTGGTCACAAAGCACCGAGCTGATCTCCCTGTGCTATGCGGCTGCTTCCCACTAGCTATCTATGTGACGTTTGGTAGTGTATATATGTCCATGCCACTCTCTCACTTTGTCACAGCTTACCCTTCCCCCTCCCCATATCCTCAAGTCCATTCTCTAGTAGGTCTTTATTCCCGTCTTACCCCTAGGTTCTTCATGACCTTTTTTTTTTTTTCCTTAGACTCCATATATATGTGTTAGCATACGGTATTTGTTTTTCTCTTTCTGACTTACTTCACTCTGTATGACAGACTCTAGGTCCATCCACCTCACTACAAGTAACTCAGTTTCATTTCTTTTTATGGCTGAGTAATATTCCATTGTATATATGTGCCACATCTTCTTTATCCATTCATCCGATGATGGACGCTTAGGTTGCTTTCGTCTCCTGGCTATTGTAAGTAGAGCTGCAGTGAACATTGTGGTACGTGACTCTTTTTGATGAAGTTTAGTTAATTTATAATGTATTAGTTTCAAGTGTGCAGCACTGATTCAGTTACACATGTATATAGCTATTCTTTTCCATTATCGGTTATTACAAGATATTGAGGAGAGTTCCCTGTGCTATAGAGTAGGTCCTTGTTGTTTACCTATTTGATACATAGTAGTGTGTATATGTTAGTCCCAAACTCCTAATTTATTCTTCTCTCCCCTCCCCGCCCTTTTTCTTTCGGTAACCGTAAGTTTGTTCTCTGTGTCTGTGAGTCTGTTTCTGTTTTGTAAATAAGTTTATTTGTATATTTTTTTTATATTCAGTGATATCATATGATACTCATCTTTCTCTGTCTGACTGACTTCACTTAGTATGATAATCTCTAGGTCCATCCATGTTGCTGCAGATGGCATTATTTCATTCTTTCTTTTTTGTAAGCCAGGATATATTTTCAGTGCTGCCTTTTGATAACCTTCTCTCTATGTTTCATGATTTTGCTTTCTCCTCTAACAGCTTTTCATTATAGTGCTAACCATCACCATATTTATTTAAAATTATGAATGAAAACATGTCACTTTGTAGGATTCTCAGAAGTAGCCACTACCAACCCTAGTAGTGGTTTGTAGTCCAACCCAAAGCCTTTTTAGCTCACATCTCAAAGAAGACATTGAGGATGGCTTGAATCATAGGTGGTAACCACTGAAAAACAGCAAGTGACTGGAAGCTTTACCCATACCAGGCTTGAGAGGCACCAGGTTGTGAATGGCCTAGAAACATAAGTGAAGAGACGTCTCAGTCAGGACCTAATCGCAGCCTAGAATATACCTTGTTTCGTAGAGGAAAAAATAGACACGTGTTTGACTCCAGAAGGCTGAACTGTGGCCAGTAGTTGCGTAGAGTTAAATTTTAGCTCAATATCAAGAAGTACATTCTGACATGAAACTTGCTAAAAATGGAATGAGCTGTGTATTCGTTTCCTAAGGCTGCTGTAACAAAATACCACAAACTGGGTGGCTTAAAACAACCCTATTTCTTTTTCCTGGGTTGAAAAGTATTCTCTCATGGTGCTGGAGGCTAGAAGTCCAAAATCAAGGTGTTGTTAAGGCTTTGCTCTCCCTGATGTCTTTAGGGGTAGATCCTTCCCAGCCTCTCCCAGCTTCTGGTGGCCCCAGGCATTCCTCAGTTTGTGGCTGCATCACTCTAGTCTCTGTCTCCATCTTAACATGGCCTTCTTCTCTGTGTCTCTGTCTCTTTTCTTTCTTTCTTTTTTTAAAATTTATTTAATTTATTTATTTATTTATTTCGGCTGTGTTGGGTCTTCGTTGCTACGCGCGGGCTTTTCTCTAGTTGCAGCAAGCTTTGGCTACTCTTCGTTGCAGTGCACGGGCTTCTCATTGTGGTGGCTTCTCTTGTTGCAGAGCACGAGCTCTAGGCACAAGGGCTTCAGTAGTTGTGGCACGCAGGCTCAGTAGTTCTGGCTTGCGGGCTCTAGAGCTCAGGCTCAGTAGTTGTGGCACACAGGCTTAGTTGCTCTGCGGCACGTGGGATCTTCCCGTAAAGATCTTCCAGTCTTTACTTTTAATTCTCGAAGAACATCAGTAGCGATCCCTTTTCCCATCCCCTGCAGCTGCTTCTCTCTGAGTCTCTGTTTTAGGCAGCACTCTTTGAGTCGTACATGACAGAATCCTACTTCAAAGTAGTTTCCAAAAAAAGATTCTATTTTCTCAAAAATCACAAAGTCCAGGAGTCGTTCTTTTTTTTTTGCGGTACGCGGGCCTCTCACTGTTGTGGCCTCTCCCGTTGCGGAGCACAGGGTCCGGACCCGCAGGCTCAGCAGCCATGGCTCACGGGCCCAGCCACTCCGCGGCATGTGGGATCTTCCCGGACCGGGGCACGAACCCGCGTGCCCTGCATCGGCAGGCGGACTCTCAACCACTGCGCCACCAGGGAAGCCCCAGGAGTCGTTTTTTTGACTTGGACTCCATTTCTCAGCTTTGCTTTCCTCTCTGCTGGCTTCGTTTTCTGGAAAGCTTTTTCCGTATATGGCCACCCATACCCCCAAGCTGAATCTTAGCAGTTTAGCAAACTCATTGGGAAAGAAAGGTCCTCCTTTCCAGCATTCTAAGGGGAATCCCAGGGCTGTCTCTCATTGGGCCGACCCTGTCCCCTTGTATTTGTCACATGCTCATCCTAAACTCATTATCGGGACTCTGCTCACCTCCTGAAGAAGGAAGCTGAGGAATGGAGGATGATAGCATCCCCAAAGGGAAATTGGGGTGCTATTAACATAATAAAAGGGAATCAGTGTTGGAGAGGGCAAAACAACAATGCCCACTATGATTCCTTCATTCCCTCCCTCAAACCACTGGTATCTTTTGATAGATGATAGATAGGTAGATCGATAGATATTGAGAAAATAAGTAGGAAGAGACAAGCTGGAGAGGCAGGAAAAAAAGGGAAGTGAAAACCATAAGACATGCTAAGCTGCCTAGATTTTACCTGTCCATCCATCTATCTATCCATCCATCTGTCTATTCATCTTTCTATCTATCTATCTATCTATCCATCATTCATCCATCCATCCATTTTTCTATTCTATCTATCTACCTACCTATCTACCTATCTATCCATCTATTCATCCCTCCATCTATCTATTAATCTATCTATCTACCTATCTATCTACCTATCTATCCATCTATTCATCCCTCCATCTATCTATTAATCATCTATCTACCTACCTATCTAAACTCTAGGCAGCTTAGCATCTGTCTTTTGGTTTTCCTTTCCCTTTTCCTCATGCCTCTCCAGCTTGTCTCTTCCTACTTATTTCCCCAATTCCGAATTATAAATGCCCAGCTACTGAGCTGGCAAATACTGATCTCTCCTTTAAGGGCAAGAAAGGAAGAGAAAGGGAGCCAGCCAACACTGGATTCCTTGTAGCAGCAGAGGAGAGGGGAGAAGGGAGGAACTCACACTAATAATTTTGTCCCCACTGTATATCAAATCACCAGAGTGAGCCTGTGTCATTTTGAGTTGTGGATACTTTAAAAATGTTCATCTGTGTCCAGGAAAGCAGTAGATAAATTTGCCCATGAGAGTGAAAGGAGACTTCGGGATATAAACACTGATGCGGCGTTATGGATGCCTCCCAAAAGCCTGGTCAAACAGTTATCTGAGTTTTAGCTTCCAGACTTCTGTAGTGGATCAAGCCAAACTCCCAAATGGGTTTTTAAACTTGAGAAACATCAGGCTTGTTTGTCTCCAGCCATACAAGCACTCTTGAATTGAAAACAACACAGGCTTATAAAAAAACAATATAAAAATTAATTGAGGGCTTCCCTGGTGGCGCAGTGGTTGAGAGTGCTGATGCAGGGGACACGGGTTCGTACCCCGGTCTGGGAAGATCCCGCATGTCGCGGAGCGGCTGGGCCCGTGAGCCATGGCCGCTGAGCCTGCGCGTCCGGAGCCTGTGCTCCGCAACGGGAGAGGCCACAACAGTGAGAGGCCCGCATACTGCAAAAAAAAAAAAAAAAAAAAATTAATTGAGAGCTCTTTCTTCTGCCTTTAGCACATTCAGCCCCGTGGCAGTTCAGACTCAAACTCTTTAAACAAACCACCACCCTCACACACACACATGCACAAACAGCCTGCTAAGAGCATTTAACACCCTAGCCAAGGGCTTTGGCCGTGTCTCTGGGATCCATCCTGACCGCCTCCTGCTTCCCATCCTTTGTCACAGGTCTTGTTCCTCCTCTCTGATCCCAAGCCCTGCCGTGGACCCAGTTCTGAGAGTTGCCCACTGCTCCACACCCATCAGCTGCGAATCAGGGGCTCTCCTGGTTCATGCCCTGACCCTCTGTTACCCAAGTGGATTCATTTGCCAGGGCTGCCTAAACAGCAGAAATGTATTCTCTCACAGTTCTGGAAGCTAGAAGTCCAAGATCAAGGTGTCAGCAGGTTGGGTTTCTTCTGAGACCTCTCTGCTTGGCTTGCAGGGACTGTCTTCTCTGTGTGTGCCCATGGTGTCTCTCTGTGTGTCCAAATACCCTCTTCTTAGAAGAACACCAGTCAGATTGGATTAGGGCCCACTCAGACAGCCTCATTTTCACTTAATCTCTTTAAAGACCCTAACTCCAAATACAATCACATTCTAAGGAACTAGGGCTTAGGGCTTCAAAATAGTGAATTTTGGGGAACACAGTTCAGCCCATAACACCAGACTAGCTGACTCCCCACCTGCAGGCCCACAGATCTGCTAAAATCCCATTTCTACAGAAATTCCCATGTAGGTAAAGTAATTTCTAGTTAAGAGCTATGATAATCTGGGGGGCAAGGAAGGGACCAAATCATCACTGGTATTTGTAGAAAATATAAAGTTAACTGAGCAAGCCAGCAGGAGTGATAATTATGACCCCAGCCATATAAAGACTTTGGAAGCCTTGATCTAGATCTGGGTATCTGCTGTTTCTCCTGGCAACACTTTTCTTAGCCACAATCTGCACTGCTGTATATTCCTAGAAACGATTTGTTTAAAAGGGAAGCCATTATGGCATCACAGAATAAAAACAATGATAGTAATAACTAACATATATTGAGTGCTTGCTCTCTTCCTAGCAGTGAGCTGAGGAGTCCCATGTATTAGCTCATTTAATCCACAGCAAAACCCTATGAGGTTTTGGGAATTCCCTGGTGGTCCAGTGGTTAGGACTCTGCACTTGCAGCACAAGGAGCATGGGTTTGATCCCTGGTCGGGGAACTAAGATCCCACATGCTGTGCAGCCAAACAACAAAAAAAAAATATAACAACAACAACAACAAAACCCTGTGAGGTAAAGAGAACTAAGGCTTAGAGTGGTGCAATAACTTGCCATGGTCATGTGGTTCTCCTGACAGTTCAGTAGTAAGTTACTAACCAGCTTTGGCCAAGTCAGTTTTTTCAACTCATGGGTTCAATTCAATCTACTTCAAAAAAATCTTCTTCGAGGGGCTCCACTGGTGGCGCAGTGGTTGAGAGTCCGCCTGCCGATGCAGGGGACGCGGGCTCGTGCCCCGGTCCGGGAAGAT
>NW_006775143.1:8393970-8396062 GCF_000442215.2 Lipotes vexillifer | reverse complement strand
GTCCGGAGCCTGTGCTCCGCAACGGGAGAGGCCACAACAGTGAGAGGCCCGCGTACCGCAAAAACAAACAAACAAACCTTCTTCGAAAAACATCTGAAGGACCCACTGTGTAGCACAGGGAACTATATTCAAAATCTTGTAATAACCTGTAATGGAAAATAATCTGAAAAAGAATACCTCTATGTGTGTGTGTGTGTGTGTGTGTGTGTGCGCACTCCCGAGCGTAACTGAATCACTTTGCTGTATACCTGAAACTAACACAACATTGTAAATCAACTAGACATCAATTTTTTAAAAAAAGAATTTGAAATGGGATTAGTTCACAACTTTACTCAGCTTCCTCGTGAGGGACACTGTGGGAATTAAACCAGACTGGATCGCAAACTCAGATGCCATTAAAGGCCAGACAGGTAACATTAGTGAGTGATGTCAACCCACAAATAAAACAATAGAGAGTGGTGGAGACTGAGGCCTCAGAGCAGGTAAATCTCATGTATAAAGGTAGTTATCAATACATAGATTCTTGACAGTTGCTACCATGTAGCGTGGTGGCTACTGGGCCTAGTTTTGCCAAATCTTCTCATTTTTTTCAAGAGAAACTAGATATTTGTTTGGATGTTCACATAAATTCTCATGAATTTTAAATCTTGGCAACTAAATCATTTAAAGCAACAACAGAGCCTTGCAGACTCGACAAAGCATGCCTACGAGCTAGAAGGACCACGATTTGTAACTTCTGGACTCATGATGACCCTCAGAACCTTTCTGAACTTTCCAGAGGCTTTTCTAAAAATATTCTCCCCTATATACTTCTGCTTGATTCAGGTGGGTTTTCTGAATGGCTGAGTGAGCTCCCACGGGTCACCTGACACCACCACAGCTCCCCACCCCCGCCCCAAGGGAAGGAGAGGAGGCACTGGCAGGACGCCTAGAACTCAGGGCGGAAATACAACATCCTGGCCTCACAGCCAGAGGAGGCCCCATACAGTGAGGGAACAGGGTGATGCTGGAGATCAGATTGCCCAGAGAAAACCTCCTCCCAGACAACCAGCTTCCTGAGGGCCTGGACTGGGTCTCCCCAGCCCAAGCACAGTGCCTGGCACAGAGTGGAAATGCAAGGAAGGAGGTCAAGGTTGGGAGGGATGGAACCACAGTTACATTTCTGAAAAATAATAGTGGTGATGATACAGAAGACACATCTGAGTTGGGAGACCTCTGGAAGCCTGAACTGGTGCAGTGGCAGTGAGGCTGGGGAGGGGGCGTCAGGTGGGAAATCTTGGCAGAGCCCAGCTTCTTCATGTCCCCAAGGGCCACGCTCTCCACTGTGCCTTTGGTCCATGGCACCCTTTTCACAGCCAAGAGAGGGAAAGTCACAGCATGCCAGCTGGGTGATTGACCCTCCAAAGAGCCCAACGACCCTAAAAATGTCCATGTCACTACCTGCTGTTTTAATCATTAATAGGTCAATTCATCTCCCTTGCATGGGAACTGGATCCAAGATGGTGGCTTGGATTTTTGTTTAATTTTTTTCACTCTCTTGCCAGTTTCATTTATTTTTTTTTTAAATTTTATTGACGTATAGTTGATTTACAGTGTTGCGTTATTTAATTATTTAATTTTAGATCACATGTTTAGGGGCTAAATATCAAATATCTTTCCAGCCTAGTAAAATCAGGCTGGCAAATCTAATAATTGGGATGCTGTGGAGACTATAACAGAATCTTTTATTGGACATGGAGGGGGAGCCCCCCGAATGGTAATATCTGCAGATTAACTTGAGAGTAAACCAGGCTTTAAGCTGTAGGGGCCCTTGAGTTTGCTGCAAGGGGCATGGTTGCCTAAAAAGGCTTTAATTTCTGAGGACTGGCTCAGGCAGGCCAAAACAAACCATTTTCAAAATTGGCTTGGGGGCTTCCCTGGTGGCGCAGTGGTTGAGAGTCCGCCTGCTGATGCAGGGGACATGGGTTCGTGCCCCGGTCCGGGAAGATCCCACATGCTGCAGAGCGGCTGGGCCCGTGAGCCATGGCCGCTAAGCCCGCGCATCCGTAGCCTGTGCTCTGCAACGGGAGGGGCCACAACAGTGAGAGGCCCG
>NW_006775143.1:8388951-8393960 GCF_000442215.2 Lipotes vexillifer | reverse complement strand
AAAAAAAAAAAAAAATAGGGCCTACTTGAGGGGTGGGATAGGGAGGATGGGAGGGAGGGAGACGCAAGAGAGAAGAGATATGGGAACATATGTATATGTATAACTGATTCACTTTGTTATAAAGCAGAAACTAACACACCATGGTAAAGCAATTATACTCCAAAAAAAATGTGTATGTATGTATGTACATGTATATTTATATTATGGATATTTGTAAGTAAAGATAAATGTATGTATACATACAAAAAAAATAGGGCCTACTTTATGTGGGGTTTTTGACTGTTGGTGAGATAATATATGTTAAATATAGCACAACGAAGAGCACATAACAAGAACTTAAGAAATAATAGCTGCTATTATTATTGTTGTTATTGCTGTTGCTGTTACACCTTCCTACCCCATGCTTACAGGGAGAAAGTCAGCAAACTATTTTCCAGCCCAGGGTGCTGTAAGTTTCCACTTCTCTGCATGCTTGCCTCTGAGAGCACCCAGAGTTTGTCGCAGGGTTTTTGTGGGGTGTCTAGACCCAAGGTGGAGGTACTAGGTGCTTTTCATAGTCTTAATCCTCATCCATCTTTCTAAGGTTCTGCTGCACAGGTCAGCCTCTGCAGAACTAGATTGTCATGGGATCCCACAGGGCTGTGCCTTGGAGCTCTTCCTGTGTGAAAAGACAACTGCCCCATCCTCGCTGCCACAGACAGGCCCTATAAACCCCTAGCAAATGTTTGCTGAATTGCACTGGGTTGGGTTCAGTGCCAGCTGTGCCTCTATATCTCTCCGGGGACCCCACCACAAAGCCTTTATTTGATCTGCCCTTTGTGAGTTCAGAAACCATCTTGAATGGGAACCTCCAGAAAGAAAACTTGCCCTCAGCAAATCTTGTTTTTTTCAATATGTCCTCAAGCTTCCTGTCCCCCTATCTCTGAAAACAAAAGAAATGCAATCTTTGGGATGGTAGTAAGCTCTTTTGGGTGGCAGTAAATTGTGCTGGTTAGGCAGATAGCCTCTGAAGTCAGAGTGCTTGGATTAAATCTTGGTTCCATCACTTGCTAGTTCAGTTTTAACTTTTCTAAGCCTCAGTTTTCTCCTCTGTAAAGTGGGGATAATATTGTACCTGCCTCATGTACCTGTATTGTGTGAGGATTGAATGAGATGATACCCATGAAGATCTAGTCCTTGATCCATAGCACATCCTCAGTACAGTTTAGCTGTCGTGGTTGGTATTGTCGTGGCCATGTTGGTGGAGAGAGCCATGGAGTGGAGAGGACATGGGCACACTGGGCAAGACATTGAGGTTTTATTTTTGTGCATCTTTGAGCTCCCTAAACATCTGCCCTGAGAGGCACCCAGACAAACTTCCCTTATTCAAGGAAGTGTAGGTGGGGCAGGGGGTCCAACGGCCGGAGGGTTGAGGAAATGGATTATCTCCAGTTATGGAAATAATGGATTATTTCGAGTTATTTCCAATAACTCGTCCAAATGGTGGACTTTTCTTTTTCCCTGATGAGCTCTCCTCAGGAACAGGAAGGAGTCAAGAGAGGGAGTAGTGCCCCCTGCCACCATTGCTTCTCGAGGCCCCAAGGCCTGGTCTTTACATCCATCCCAGGGAAGAGAAAGCTGGGGCTCAGAGGCAAGGATGAGCCACCACCTGGAGTGGGGTGAGCGGGGTGGGGTCACATCCTGCCCTAGGCCTCCAAGCGCCTGGGTGGGGCTTCCCATCCAGAGGAAGCAAGTCCCATCAGCTAGTCCTTGGGTGGGGTTTCCCAAAGCCAAGTGTTGAGAGGCAAATCATTGTTCTGAAATTCCGCTGGGTTTTAATGAGAACTCCTCCAAGAACAAAGTGAGATTGTTCAAACCCAAAGGGAGCGAAAGGCGATTAAAAGGAAGAGAAGTATCTAGCCAAGTCTCAATTCCAAGACTTGGACGAGAAAGAGAGTTTAGACGCAGGGGGACCCAGGCCCTAACCCCTTTCTTTTCATTGTGATCAATGAAATTTTCACAGTGGGTCTATCTTTTGTCTGTAAAATGGGGTTGATGTAATTTGGGCCCCAGGAAGAACCCTCGTCTAGGAAATCAGGCAATCTTGTCTCTCAGACACAGCTTAGCAGCTACTTTCTGTGGGCCCTTGACACATGCTTTTGCATCTCAGGCCCTTGGTTTTCTCATTGAAACACGAAAGCCTGGGCTCCAGACTTCTTTGTAGTTCTGTGGCTGTTTCTAGGTCGATGCACCGATGAGGGCTGAGGCAGAGATGTGATGAAGAAGAGAATAGCCAGGATGGGCAAGAAGGTTGGAAGCACCTGAGAATCTCCACCAAGGTGCCAGTAAACAAAAGGTCCACTCCCAGCCATGGCCCCTCCACTGTGTCCTCTGTTCTTGCCTTTAGCCAGGCTACGTAGGGCATCATCTGGGTTCTTTTCTCCCCAGCCTGTTTGTGGCTCAGCTCTTCTTAAGATGGTCCATTCCAGCTGCCCCAGCAGCATGACCTTGTGAAGTGGTGAGGAAGGTGACCAGGAAATGGCCATGTGAAGGCTGAGGAGTACTCCTCAGATGACAGAGCCTTCTGTCCTGATAAGAAAGAAGCACAGGCGGCCTCAAGGCCCCTTCCAACTCCAGTTCAGTTAGGGAAATATTTAAGGATCCCCCATGATGTGCCAGCCCTCACTGTGCTGACTGAGGACTGAGGTGGGCATGGGGGTGTGGCCGGTGAAGGGACAGCCCTGTCTTCAAGGTCCACAGGGTCTCACCACCCAGATGTTTTATGTCCGGTGACTGCACCTCCAGTGGTTTCATGGCAAGTGTCTAGAGCCACCAGGTCTTGCCTGGCTCTGGGGGAAGGGACCAATCACAGTCTGTTTCTTCAGCATCTAGAGTGAATCAGCTCAAAAGTGGGACTGTTACTGTTATCAACCCAGGCCCTTGGACTCTTTCATCGATAGAAATTGATTAGAGGCCAGATGAGAATCGCAGGCAAGGCTTTATTGGGACTCATGCTGCACGAGGGAGCGAAAACAAGAAACAGGTGCCTTTGCTCGCTCCCTGAGAGGAGGTGCTTGGGTCCTTAAATAGGTTAACAACAGGGGCAGGTCCGTGGGTTGGGCAGGAGGCAAGGCTTAGGTGGTCTGCCCACCCACTTGGTGGTGCTGTGTGCAGGGATCATGCACAGTACCCTCTGTTTGCTCCAGCCACCTCAGAAATGGCTGTTGGTTTGTGGCCTTTCTGTATCTTATTGTTCGTAATTGCCCCAACTGCACATGCATGCAGTTATTTTTCGTTGCTTATCGTTTCTTTGTATTCTGTTGCTGGAGGAGATGTCTGTCCAGGTGCGAGCACTCTGGTTAGGGTCCCAGGTCCCAGCCTATCTCATTACCAGCGCCTTTGTGTTTCTCTTTTCTCCTTTGTGCACTCTCTGCTCTTACCCAGGCCCCACTCTGAAGCTCCTACCCCTCGAACCTGGCTGCCTCGAACTAACGCTGCTCATTTAACAGCCACTGGGGGAGACTAACTGGGTATCAGGACCACTCCCTGCCCACAGGTGCTTACAAGCTAGTTGATAAGGGCCCTCTAAGGCAGCATGGACGAGCAAATGCCGTCAGACAGACACACTGAAGGTCTTTCCCTGCTCAGGCCCAATAAGCGGGGCTAATGGTCAGGGCTGAGTTCACAGCGGAGGGAGCAGGTGGAAACGACACTCTAGGGCTAAGACACCGTCACCCTGAGGAGCTGGCGCTGGAAGGCAGGGCTGAGTCCCGGCATCATCTGTGTATAGTACTTCTATGAGTTCGACTGTGTATTTCGAACTAAAGTAATGAGAGGAAGAAGAAAAATAGAAATCTTAAAACTGTCAGGGATTCTGCCTGCTATTCCAGTCTATGTGCACGTCCTCTTGTGACAGGCCCTACTGGTGCTTGTCTGACAGCCATCAACCTGTCCCCTTCTTTTTTGCCAGTCGAGATCTTGTTTTGTCTCTCTGTTTATCCTCCAGGTGGCCATGTGCTCAGAGTAGGCTGAGACCCTCACCGACGCAGAGGGTAAATCTTGATTAATTAGCTCCAAGCCAATTTTGATAATTCCATTCCCTTTTTCCATGATTGGGTTAGGAATAGACTTATGCTCTGTTTCTGACCAGTGAGATTTTGGGGATCGGCTTGGGTGTGTGAGGAGGGTGCTTTTGTGGAAGCCATATTAACTCCTCCCTTCTTGTGCTTCTGGATGTTTTTGTGACACACGGAACTGCTGTGTCCATCTTGGGACCCCAGAGGAAAGTCAAGAGCATTGCAGAGAGGTCAAACTAAGGCCGTGAGGCCATGGAGCCATTGAATTAACCACCTCTGCTACCAAACTACCTTGGGACTTCTTGTGACATGAGCCAGTCTATCCTCTGTTGTTTAAGCCTTTATTAAATAGGCTTTTGATTACCTTTGGCTAAAAGCACTGTCAATCATACACCCCAGTAGGAGGATGACAAGGGAGGTATTCTTCTGCTGTTCCTGCTGTCAGTCTCAGCTCCTTCTATCTCTCATATTCTGAGCATCTTCAAACAGAGAAATCCTAGTTTCAAGATCTGTATATTTTTGTGCAACATGATCCTTAGTACAAACCAGCAGCAGCATCTGGTACTTAACAGGAGAAATGGTCTGTTCCAAAGCTGGAGCAAAAAGTGGCTCTGTTGGGCTTTCTGAAGTATGGGGCTAATTGGACAGTATGGGAGATTTGAGGAATTTTCAAGGGCAGTTTTTTTTTTTTAACATGTATCCAGACACACATTTAATTTTAATTTTTTTTTTTTTTTTTTTTGCGGTATGCGGGCCTCTCACCGCTGTGGCCTCTCCCGTTGCGGAGCACAGGCTCCGGAAGCACAGGCTCAGGCTCACTCTTAAAATTCTTACTATGGCTCAGTTTATCTTTTTTTTTTCGGTACGCGGGCCTCTCACTGTTGTGGCCTCTCCCGTTGCGGAGCACAGGCTCCAGACGCGCAGGCTCAGCGGCCATGGCTCACGGGCCCAGGC
>NW_006775143.1:8382685-8388941 GCF_000442215.2 Lipotes vexillifer | reverse complement strand
CCGGGGCACGAACCCATGTCCCCTGCATCGGCAGGTGGACTCTCAACCACTGCGCCACCAGGGAAGCCCTAATTTTAATTTTTATTATTTATTTATTTATTTGTGGCTGTGTTGGGTCTTCTTTGCTGCATGTGGGCTTCTCATTGTGGTGGCTTCTCTTGCTGCAGAGCACAGGCTCAAGAGCGCAGGCTCAGTAGTTGTGGCGCATGGGCTTAGTTGCTCCGCAGCATGTGGGATCTTCCTAGACCAGGGCTCGAACCCATGTCCCCGGTATTGGCAGGCAGATTTGTAACCACTGCGCCACCAGGGAAGTCCCTAATTTTTAAATGTAAGTCATCTCATGTGTTTATTCTGGTATTTCCAATTCAAATACATGGCTTTACTGAACTTTTTCTATATTACATCTGTATCTTTTTCTACACTGAGAATCTTGATTCCCATAAGCACATGATATGACAGAGCTGGAATATCTCAAGGGCAGTTTTGATCATGCAGGTTTGTGCCTTTTGTCTTTAGAACCTAAATCCTTCATGAAATGCAACCGACCTATGCAATAAGCACTGGGGCACAGTGGAATCAGAGAGTGACCCCCAAGGAAGTAGAAAGTATGGGCGATTAGAAGCTGGTTGAGGAGACGATATTTAAATGGTAGAATTTATTTAGAGGATAGATACAGATTTGTCCGAAGAACGCTCTGTAATGGGAACTGGAGGTTGATGGGGATGGCGGGTCTGGAAGGGCTCCTTCCTTTCCTAAGGCTGGGCTATGTTATGCTACTGTAATAAACAGCCCCAATCCTTTGGCTTAAAATAATAAAGGTTTAGTTCTCATTCATGTTACATGGCCATTGTGGGCTGGCTGTGTCTGTGCTTTGTGTTACCCTCTCGGCTGGGCCTTAGGCCAGTAGAATTGCCACTGTCTAGAACATTGCCATTCACCGTGGTGGAGGGGAAGGGTACTCTGGAGGGTCCTGCATCAGCAGTTAAATGCTCCGGCCAGAAGTGATCAATGCTACTGCTACCCACACTTATCAGCCAGAGCTAGTCACATGACCTCCCCAGCTCTAAGGGGGCCAGGAAGTGAAATCCTGTTATGTGTCCATGAGAGGAAGGAACCAGGAGCATTGGTGAACAGCACTAATGACCACCTTGGCCACCCACTTTGTCCAACGATCTGTCTAAAATCTGTGTGGACAGGTGGGCTAGAGCAAAGGTCCATTCTCTTGCACATAAGAGTCCATGCTGACTTGTCTTCCTCTCTTTCTTAATCTGCTTTCACCTCGTGACACATGGTGATTCCAGGGGGTCTGGGTACAATTAGCATCCTCCCGTGCAGTTCTACCCTCTCCCTCTAAGCCTTGGACCCTTAATTTTTATTTATTTTTAGTACCAGCCACGATCAGAACTAAGGAAGTCACCCAGTGTTTCCTGGGATGCCATCAGTTGCTTCCCCACCAAGCCTGCCTCCTTAGTTTGCTTGCCCTCTCCACTGTTCAGTCTAGTCCTGTCTCCCTTTGTTCAAACACACAGAATCATCTTGTCTATAGTTTACTCTGCTCAAGACCTCGTGGCTACCTGCTACCAGCTCAAACCCTCTCCTTGCTGGTCCTCAGGTATGCCCCTGGCTCCTCCAGCCAGGGTTGAGCCCAGCCTCCTTCCTTTTGCTTGCACTGCCCTGTCAACCGCACACATATTATGGCCAACAGAAATCGATAGAGAGAGTGGCCAAGCCAATCAGCAGAGCGTGCCCTGGGAACAGAGACCCAGGGATATGGGCGCCAGGGAACTGGAATCTTGGGCAAAGGGATGTATTTATCTGACTGTGTAGCTAAGTAAGGAGGTGTATAAAAAGCAACAGCGACAAATTCATGGTGGATTTGATTTATTCCTGCAAGATCTTCATAAAACTGTCCCTGATGGAGTATTCATAAGCATCCCTCAGCTACAAGTAGACGGGTCTCAATTTTTCCACTACAGGGAAATGCAAACTTATTTTCTTCTGGGAGAGAGAAGTTATTTTTTCCTGAAGGTTTGATCCAGTCTTTTAAAAATGTAATTAAAATAGTAGTAGTATTGCTAGGGATTGTAGAAATAATATAAAATATAGTTTCTCAAAAAAGTTATAAATAAGAGGATGAGCAAAGGGAGAAGGGGGGATATAAAAGTGGTTATTTGAAAGTACAGTAGGTAGAAATATATGTGAAATATATATATTCTATATTATGTTTCAAATTATATATATATATATGTTGATAAAAATCAACATTGAAAGTTGTTGATAAAATCCTAGCACTGAAGGAATCTCAAACAAGCAATCTAAGCTACCCCCCTACCCACGTGTGGTGCAATCACTATTTTGGAAATGGAAGTGGCTTTTTTACATGTTTAAGCATCATTCAATAAAGACATGTCAGTCGGGCTTCCCTGGTGGCGCAGTGGTCGGGAGTCTGCCTGCCGATGTGGGGGACGCAGGTTCGTGCCCCGGTCCGGGAGGGTCCCACATGCCGCGGAGTGGCTGGGCCCGTGAGCCATGGCCGCTCAGCCTGCGTGTCCGGAGCCTGTGCTCCGCAACGGGAGAGGCCACAACAGTGAGAGGCCCACATACAAAAAAAAAAAAAAAAAAAAAAGACATGTCAGTCATCTTGCATCTTCAAGTCTGCAAAATGGGAGGATCTCTTGTACATTGGTTATGAAAGAAAATTGACCCGTAGCCCTATCAGGTGTAGTGTGCGGGTCTAGTACCCTCTCCAAGAGTCTTATTATCATGTCCTTCTCAGACTCCACTTTTGCAGGGAGCTCCCACGTACAGATGGCTGCTCTCTTCTCTCTACCCTGAGGTCCAAATGTGGGACCTTATTAATTTCCAGTCAACAACACCAATAGAACACAATGGTGTAAGACAGATCTTCTCTGAAGGTATGAGAGTAAGGGGAGAATTACATCCTGACACAGCACGATGAATAATTTGAGATTGATTTTTAAAACATCACTGTTCTCAAAAGTCCTTTTTATCACCCCCCGGGAATTTCTTGCTGCCAACTCTTGTTCCAACATTTTTCAGCTACTCCTTCTTCTAAATGGACCTCTTCCATTTTTCTTGTCCTTCCACCTTGTCATACTCAAATGGCTCGTCAAGTTGCTTTGTTCTCCAAAAACAGCTTTCTACCTGGAGGGAATTTTGCTTCTCTCTTTTAAAATAACATTTTTCTGTCCTCACAACTTATTATCAGGATTAATAACATTTTTAAGTTGAAATGTTATATCTATTTTCTCTCACTCTTGCCATGAATTCTGAAGTGGTTTCTTGACTGCAGGCTAAAATTCTGAGAATACACATATATTTATGTCTCATAGCTCTTTCTTGTGGCCATATATCCTTTCATAAAGATAGTATTACTTATGAAAGGAATGATTATAGCAGAGAAAAGATGCTTCCCAAAGTGGGATATAATATATATAGAGAGATGGGCATTAATACTTGTAAATGAATTTTATGCAACAAAGGGAATTATATTTGCATAGTTAAAAATGAAGTACTTTATCCAAAATGATTTTCATCTATGATTTTCATTACAGATTGCGTCTATCAGCTATTGTTACAGTAATGTTGCTTGACAAATCATCCCCAAGCTCAGTCACTTTTATTGTCATGCATATGCAGTTGGGCTAGGGGTTGGCTGATCTACACTTGGCTTAGCTGCAAGGTGTGGATTGGGTCCAAGTCTGGTCCCCATGACTCTCATTTCCTTGCAGACCAACTGGGACATGTCCTTCTCATGCTAGAGCAGAAGTGCAAGACGGCAAACATCACCACACAAACCCATTTCAAACCGTTGCTTGCATGATATCCACTAAAATCCCATTGGTCAAAGCAAAGATCAGTAGCACAGGGAAGACAGTTTCTCCCACAGTGGGAGAGAAGGGGACCGAATATTTGCTGAACAATAATTCAAATGGTTCCAAAATTAAATATCATATATTTGTCCATCATGCCCAACATCTGTATGTCTCTGCCAGCCAGATCCAACAGGCACCAACAGTGGCTTAAACCAGGAGGGGCTTTAGTTAAATGCAAGATGTGTTTGGGAAATAATCTATTCATGTGGGAGCAAAGATTTCTTTCCCAGAAACGTGCATTTAAGACAAAGCCCACAACCTCCCTGAGAGGAAATTGTAGGGCAAGTCATCAAACTTCTCTGACCCAATTTTTACAACCCAGTGAGAGACAATTATTTGTACTTTGCAATAAATTATAGCCCATGGATCTTGAGTAATCCATTGTGCATATTTCCTGTGAAATGAGGCTCTCAAGGATTCAGAATATAAAACAAGGCAATGCAGCCAGTGCTAATGTATTAACATTTAATTAATCTCATATTAGTTTATTTAAAGTGTCATGTAATTGCAAACAGTTGTTATAGTTTCACCACCTGATTTGATCCTTAGAAAAATGCTGAAGTATCACAATCTTTCCTGGACACATCTCTGGTTTCTTGATTTAGCACAGAGGCTGGTAAAGCACGTCTCATGAGCCAAAACAGCCCAGCGCCTGCTTTTGTAAATAAAGTTTTATTGGAACCCAGCTGTGTCCATTTGTTTTTATGTTATCTTGGCTGCTTTCCTCTATAATGGCAGCTTGAGAAGCTGCAACAGAAGTGGTCTGACCTCAGAGCCTAAAATATTTCCTATGTGGCAAACAGGAAAATGTGCCAGTCCTCATTTAACATAATGCTACACAGTTGAAATTTGGAATTTGGGTGATACACACAGATCTGGCATGAACATTGCCCTCAAGTTACCCTTAGAGAAAATTATTCAAGAAAATCAATAATGTAAATTAATATTACACAGTTTTAGTCTGTTTAAGGAAACAATCTTTTCAATACTTTAAGCTATGAGTGCTCATATCCCAGTAGGCAGTTATTATACCAATTATAAAATTTGTATCTGTCTATTAAAGTGGACCCTGAGAAGCTCTGCTAAGTATTGCCTTCTTAGCTTTTAAGAAGATGACTTTTACTTGCAATATTGTTTTTTAAAAATATACTTGTCATTACTTCAAACTTTTCACTATTATAGACCATTCCACCTCCATTCACACACATAATTGCATCTAAATTAGTGTAGTTTTACTGTATTGTGATCATGGGTATTTCCAAACACCAGCCCCTGATCTCTTTTGTTGAGGTTGGAGAGAGCAAAACTTTGTATCTTGCCAGATGTCCACACTTGGAGCCTGTCTGACAGCTTAAGAAAAAAGCAGCTAACATGCATTAAGACTTGGGGAGAAATATATATAGATTTTAAAAGTGAGTGTAAAGTCTCAGTTATTTCCAGCAGCTGTGTAGAATCTAGGACAGTGAATAATCTGAGGTCATTTCTATTGGATGTTGAATTCGATTCAGATGTGCAAATTTCTGTGTTATGGGGGTCACTTTAAGCTCCAAATAAGACCTCAGTATGAGGCCTGGATTCTGCAGGAGTTCATTTTAACCTCTTCTCCACTCTGGACTAGGAATAATACTATTTCTAAAATACAGGATTTAGATAATGACTCCAGACTTGGAGATTAGATAAAAACAAGAGGTGCTGACTGACCACACTTCTGAAACGAAGCTCTCCTGGGAACTGCCAGGCAGTTAAACTATGGATAATCATTGGTTTCCTTTCAAGTCCCATGGGCTTGGAAGCTGCGAAACAGTGATCTCTCTACACCAGCTGAACGCACTTGGCTCAAATGGCACCATTTTGATTTTTCTTTTTCAGGAGTTGGGTGGGAGAGTGTGCTGCTAACAGGAGATGAGATAACCTCGAAAGCCACAGACACATCCAGCGCAGACATGACTGTCAAGGTAAGGCATCCTTTCTCCAGTGTGATTCTCAAAGTGCATCTCTAGAGGAAAGTAAGTGTACGGCTGATTTCTGGGGGCAAAATGATCCCTGCCCCTCACCCCACTGGGGTTCTCTCTCTGTTCACTGAAGCCTCAGTGAGCCAACCAGAACAAGATTTGCTGAAATTTGGATCCGGATTAGGAAGCCACCTGAAAACTGGAATCTAAGACTTGTGATTTCCAATGGACCGGTTGTAGGATCTTCAGTGAATATCTACATGTAGACTGTAAGTGGTAACGCTGTGGAGACAGTGAAGCAAATATGAACATTCTGAGCTGAGAAACCCAGGCCCCACTGTGCATTGTGAAAAAAGGTCAGAGAGGCATAAAGTAGCTTTGATCTTGACTCAAGATTTCCACTGATGT
>NW_006775143.1:8366640-8382669 GCF_000442215.2 Lipotes vexillifer | reverse complement strand
CAGCAGGAAGGCAGCACATGGCCCACTCTGCCTGGAATGCTAATGGCCAAAGGTTTACAAAATGAGTCATCTGGAAATCAACCTAATTATCATTGTTCAAATTAAATGCATGAATTAGTAATCATTGCCTAGATTAAGGAATCTGTAGCAAAATATATCAGACATAACTACTTCCCTTATATTACTGGAATAGACACAAGGGAATGGTCCTCCTCTCTTGGAATTCTGTTTATGTTTCACTTAACAAAGGCTGGGGGTGGGAGGGCTTTCTAACATTTTTGCTTGAATGATTAGAATTTAAATAAATGCCACTTATGAAGCTTTCTTGGAAAAACAAAAAGTAATGTCCTTTTTTATATTGAGATATCACTAGAGTGATTTCACTCCTGGGTTTTTAATTAGAGGTTGTACAAAAGGATATACAGGATGAATTTATTCAAGCTTTCCTTTGCAATGTGATGGCTGAATTTGTGTTATCTGTATTAAAGATGTTAGAGAAAGCAAAGAAACATACCACAGTGAAATGTATTATAAGATGGGAAAGTAGCTTGATTGGTTAAAAGAGTCAACTAATCTAAATAATAATTATCCCGTGCTGCAAGTTTGCTTGTAATTCTGTTCGCAGAATTTGCAAGACAATGATATATATTGCAATGATGTATTGGTGTTCTGCTGGCTATTCGTGCAAAGTTTGCAAAGTTTGAGAAATCTTTGGCCATGTTGGATAGAGAGGGGTGGATGCTGATAGAATTTGATGGATTTTGATGTGCTATTTTGCAATCTGTCATCATTTTAAGAATTAGTTTCTGAGATGTGTTGCTAGTGTACCTGCGGAGTTTGTTATATAAAAGCAAATGGTGTATTCTGATACAAACAAGTTTTGCTTAAGTCCCATTTTATAAGGTTACTATTTAATCAGTGTGCTCCTCTTTGGCACCAGGATCTTGACTAAAGTTTTATTTGGGTCTGTTCAATTTCGATGTCATTCTCAACCTCTCTTTCTGTCTTTTATTGAATACCTGGGAATGTTTTATAAGAACAGAGGATTTTTAGTTCATAAGAACTGAACCCACTCAGAAGAAAGAACACTATGTACTTTAAAAAGTTAAGCAAAATACAAATATATTTACTACTCCAATAAATTCCTACAAGTATTATTAAGTTACTCTATTAATGCCAGTCTCTTCTCAATAAATGATTTTTGAAACCTCTAGGTGGATGTAATTTAGGGAAACGCTTCTGTTTAGATCTTTTCTGTTAGGTTTCCCAATTATGCAGCAATTATCAATTTTTTTCCTTTGGTACCATGCTGTTTCCCACCCCACACTGCTTTATGTATCCATACTGCCCTGTGTCTATCTTTTTTTTTTTTTTTTTTTGCAGTACGCGGGCCTCTCACTGTTGTGGCCTCTCCCGTTGCGGAGCACAGGCTCCGGACGCGCAGGCTCAGCGGGCATAGCTCACGGGCCTAGCCGCTCCGCGACATGCGGGATCTTCCCGGACCGGAGCACGAACCCGTGTCCCCTGCATCGGCAGGCGGACTCTCAACCACTGCGCCACCAGGGAAGCCTCCTGTGTCTATCTTAAAGTATTATTTTTTTCTGTGTCTATAAGTGCCTGATGTTCATAAATTAACTACAGATTCCTCATCATATATTCATGCCTCTACAGCTATTCCTGTTTCTAATAGCTACTTTGTATAGCCTTGTAATATCAGCTACTCCTGTTTTTTGCCCTGGGAAAGCAAAATATTCTGTTAAAACATTAATTACAATAAAACTTGATTCACTGACATTTCCTAAGGGGAATATCAGCAGAAACTACTAAAATACTTTGGTTTCCTCCCTGTTACTCTTCTTGAGATAGATGTACCTTTCTTCATGCTTAGAAATTTTCTTTCTGAAAAAGGCACTTTTTTTTGTGATGTCAGTTGTCTGAATATGGTTTTGTCTACTATATGAGGCTTTTTAATACCATGTCTTATTTTGAAATGATAGAGTCATGCTTCTAAAAATATACATGACTCAGATGAATGAATTCATTTGTAAACGAACTTCTGTCATTCTGAGGAATGTTGAACTAAGAGCATTTATGTTAAAAACACCCTCAAAATACACTGATACAGGTAGGAGTACCATGTAGGCCTGCTCAACAATTTAAAATCACTATGTAGTACGTTGAATTGTGAATCCTTTCCTTCCCCGCAAAACCATATGTCCAAGTCCTAAACCCTGGTACCTGTGACTATGACCTTAATTGGAAAAGAGGTCTTTGCAGATGTAATTAAGAATCTTGAGGTGAGATCATCCTGGACTAACCAGGTAGGACCTAAGTCCAATGACACATGTCCTTATAAGAGACAGAAGAAGAGGTAACACAGAGATGAAGGCCACAAGAGGAGACAGAGTCAGAGGTTGGAGTTCCCTATAGCCCAAGCCAAAGAACACCAGAAGCTGGAAGAGGCAAGGAAGTATTCTTCCCTAGAGTCTTCAGAGGAACCAGCGCCCTCCAGTACCTTGATTTTGGATTTCTGGCCTCTAGAATTGTGAGAGAATAAGTTTTTGTTGTTGTAAGCCACCGAGTTTGTGGTAATTTGTTACAGTAGCCCTAGGAAACCAATATACTCGGATCTACCCAAGAATTATACCTACAGTGCCAATACCATAGAGGCTGAAAGCCAGTATTACACACATTCATCACTATTTTCTTATTATACTATGCTCAGCCTTTACAAGTTGTTTTTACCTTTTCTTGTTTTGAAAGAACCATTAACCTTTTTCAGCCTGAATCATGATTCACTAGAAGAAAAGGGTAGTCATATTTGGGGATAACTTCTATATTATATTTTAATCTGTTTTGCTGCTTGTCTAGATTTTGATTTTTTTTTAAAGTATGGATCAATATTTTCTAAAACTTGCCTGACCATGAGAATCATCTGCAGCAGCATTTAAAAAAAATATAGCTTCTCCTTTCAAAATTCAGATCCAGAAGATCTGGGTTTGAGAATTAGCATTTTTAACAAGTGCTGGTGATTTTGGGGGTCAGTTTGGGAAAATGTTGTCTAGCATACCACTAAAGCAGTAAGGGGTGTGGCCACAGGAGCCCTACCGCTGCCCTTGGCTCTCTGGTTGTCCATCTGGTCTGAGAAAGGACCTGGGGACTCCCTGTTCAAAACCCTTTGGTTCCGTTTCTTTTGCACACCGACTAAGGCTCAGAACTGCAATTTCATTTCTAGCCCCATGTTCCATCATGTCTGTCTCTGGACCTATTTTTGCCCTCTGCACGCAGCCTACTTGTAACCAGAATGATCTTTTAAAAAGGGCAAGCTAGGGCTTCCCTGGTGGCGCAGTGGTTAAGAATCCGTCTGACAATGCGGGGGACACGGGTTCGATCCCTAGTCCGGGAAGCTCCCACATGCCATGGAGCAACTAAGCCCGTGCGCCACAACTACTGAGGCTGCGCTCTAGAGCCTGCGAGCCATAACTACTGAAGCCCACGCATCTGGAGCCCGTGCTCCGCAAGGGAAGCCACCGCAAGGAGAAGCCCGCGCACCGTAACAAGGAGTAGCCCCTGCTCGCCGCAAAGCAACGAAGACCCAACGCAACCATAAATAAATATATATATATTAAAAAAAAAAAGTAGCATAAGAGAGAAGCACAAGAGACAGACCCTCATGTGAGAACACAGGGAGTAAGTAGGTTTGAGGAAAGGCCAGTGTTCCCCCTTAACTGCAGTCTAGACAGAGATTGTCTTAGGCAGGTGCTATGTCTTTTAAAACCCCATGGCTTTTATTCAAGCCTTCCTTCCTCTTCCTCCCTCTCTCTCCCAGCCCAGCTAAGCCCTATTTATATTCAAGTCTTTGGCTCGAATATTAGGCCTTTCTGACCAGTATCATCACGTGCTCTCGAAGGCCCTAGTGCTTCTCCTGCAGAGCCAGGCACGTAAATAACCATCAGCGTCCTTGCATGAGATCCAGTCTCCCCTGCGGGAATGTCGTCTCTGTGAGGACCTGCATCCCAGCTCCTGACCGAGTGTGTAGCCTGTCATGTGCAATTGTCAATTGTTGTTGCATGAACAGATATATGAAGGAAGAAATGAAGACAGTGTCTGTCTAGACTGCAGTTAAGGGGGACCACTGACCTTTCCTCAAACCTACTTCCTGTGTTCTCACTGGAGGGGTCTGTCTCTTGTGCCTCTCTTTATGCTTTTTTTCTTTTATCTTTCTTTTTTTTGAAATGTAGTTGATTTACAGTGTTGTGTTAGTTTCACGTGTGCAGCAAAGTGATTCGGGTACCTATATCTATATGTTCCTTTTCAGATTCTCTTCCATTATAGGTTATTACAAGATATTGAGTATAGTTCCCTGTGCTATAGAGTAGATCCTGTTGTTTATCTATTCTTTTTTTTCTCTGTCATAGAATCTTTATTTTACATGTTTGCATCGCAGCGAGAGAATCCATCCCCTACATCCCCCTGAAACAAAGTGAATCAGCTATAGCTACACATATACATATATCTGTTTATCTATTCTTATGCTACTTTCCTCCGTGTTTCGTTTTTCACTTGTTAGTACCTCTAAATCACAGTTCTTTTTTTCACCATTCCTTTTTTTTCTAAACATAATTGAGGTACATAATTTACATAACATAAAGCACACATTAAGTGTACAATAATTTCTAGTAAATTTACCAACCATCACCATAATCCAGTTTAATAACATTTTCATCACTCCAATAAGATCCCTATTATGTCCTATTAGTTTGTCTCCACTTCACCCCCAATCCCAAGCACTACTTTCTGTCTCTATAGGTTTGCCTGTTACGGACATTTAATGTAAATGGAATCATACAACGTGTGGTCTTTTGTGTCTGGCTTCTTTTGCTTAGCATGGTGTTTTTGAGATTCATCCATGTTGTGGCCTCTATTAGTATTTCATTTCTTTTAATGCTGAGTAGTATTTCATTTCATGGATATACCAGAGTTTTGCTTTGTTTTCTAGTCCATTCACAAGTTGATGGACTTTTAGGTTGTTTCCCCGTTTTGGCTATTATGAATAATTCTGTTACGAATATTCACGCACCAGTCTTTGTGTGGACACGTGTTTTCTTTTGTTGTCGATATGAACCTAGGAGTGGAATCGCTGGGTCATGTGGTAAATCTGTGTTTAACCGTTTGAAGAACTGTCAGATTGTTTTCCAGAGTAGCTGCACCATGTTACACTCCCACCAGCCGTGGATGAGGGTTCTGATTTTTCCACATCTTATCAATGCTTGCTATTGTCTGTGTTTTAATTATAACCATCCTAGAGTGTGTCAAGTGGCATTTCATTGTGCTTTAGATGTGCGTTTCCCTGTTAGCTAGTGATGCTGAGTATCTTTTCATCTGCTTATTGGCCGTTTGTATGCAGTTAATTTTTCAATGGCTTGGTTTCCTTTATGTGCAAGAGGGTACCAGGTACATTCTGTTATTCTCTTATTGCAGATGTGTAGTCAATGTTTTCTGAGTGAGGGGCCCTCTTCTTGATGATGGGGGAAGGGGGCTCAGTTCACTTTTCCCTTTTAGGACCACTGCCATTCTCCCACCACTGCCCTGGGAGGGGGTAGGAGTGTCCCATCAATCTCTTTTCTTTCCATTTCTTTCCCTTTCTTTTCTTTCTCTCTCTCTTTTCTGTCTGATTATTTTCCCCTCACATCTCAGCTTTTTTGTTTTTATCATTGTTATTAACCTATCAGTGTTATATTTTTTATTGTGGTAAAATATACATAACAAAAATCACGCTTTTAACCATTTTTAAGTAGCATTATGTCATTCGTATTGTTCTGCAGCCATTACCACCATCCATCTCCAGGACTTTTTCATTATCCCAAACTGTAACTCTGTCCCGATGAAATACTAACTCTCCATTCCCCTCCTCCCTTCAGCTCCTGGCAACCACTTCAGTGTCACAGTTTATATGTAATAATATCTAGCTGTCTTCTCAAGGGGATTTTAAATATATCCTATTAAGAGTAAAAAGCAAGTAAGATGGCTAAACCTCAACCTAGCATTTTAATAACCTCTGGACAGGGCAAGCTAGAAAGGCAGTCATTTTACATGCATTTAAGAACTTTATATTTCCAAAATAAATTTCCTAGGAAGCTGCTACATACTAGATCTTAAAGGAACTTGCTGGTCACAGAGCGTCCTTTCTTCTGAGGAGTAAACTGCCCAGTGCTGACATCCTGGAAGTGTCTTGCCTTTATTAAGCTGGAGCCACCAACTGCACCTGTTTGGATCTGCATTGTCTTATTGAATTGTGTTTATTTAATGACTGTACAGAACTACATCAATCCGTGTTAAAAGTACAAAGATCCATGTTGAAAGAAATATCTCTTGGGCTGAAATAATGTGATTTGGCTGCCATCTTAATCAAATATACCAGCTAAGTCCCAAATGCTGTCTTTACCTTATCCTCTTGTTTTATATACAGAGACTAAAAACTAAGTATTTGCAAAAAAGAGCACAGAACATTCTAGTACACACCTTGGATTTTTTTCTCAGAAAGAAGTCTTGTACTTATTTACATTGTTAAAAGATAAACCGAGGGGCTTCCCTGGTGGTGCAGTGGTCGAGAGTCCGCCTGTCGATGCAGGGGACGCGGGTTCGTGCCCTGGTCCGGGAGGATCCCACATGCTGCGGAGCAACTAAGCCCATGCGCCACAACTACTGAGCCTGCGCTCTTGAGCCTGTGCTCTGCAGCAAGAGAAGCCACCACAATGAGAAGCCCACATGCAGCAAAGAAGACCCAACACAGCCACAAATAAATAAATAAATAATAAAAATTAAAATTAGGGCTTCCCTGGTGGCGCAGTGGTTGAGAGTCCACCTGCCGATGCAGGGGACATGGGTTCGTGCCCCGGTCCGGGAAGATCCCACATGCCGCGGAGCGGCTGGGCCCGTGAGCCATGGCCGCTGAGCCTGCGCGTCCGGAGCCTGTGCTCCGCAACGGGAGAGGCCACAGCAGTGAGGGGCCCGCGTACCGAAAAAAAAAGATAAACTGAGCCATAGTAAGAATTTTAAGAGTGTATTTGAACAAAAACCCATTCAAATTAGGCAGCACCAAACCGGAAGTGGTTAGCAGCACTCTGCCCGCAGGAGCTGGGGAGAGACTTTTATAGAGAAAAGGTGGAAGCAATGAAAGGAAAGTAAGCAATTGGCTGTAACTTAAAGCCTCACTGGCCGTTTGTATTGTTTCTCCTTAGTGTTTTGATTTTGTAAACTTGAGGCAATAACAGCTTAATTTTGGTTTGCTGTTGGGGGTCTCCATGGCAGTAGAGCCACCTCTGTCTAATGACCTCCTTGTTTAATTAATTTAACCACATATACAATATTTTTCAGTCGTGCTTAGGCAAGAGGCAGGATGGGTACCAGTTAGGCAAGTTGGGGGTTCTGGCTGTAAAACCGTTTGAAAGAGGCACATTTCCTAACCAAGGACATGAGAGAGCCACATAAAAAGAGGATGTTGCCTCTGTATGTAAAACTTACTGCTGGGAGGGGGATTGTTCTCCTGGAATGGCAGATGTTCTCTGTTAAAGAAGGGGAAAAGCATTTAGACTCTTCCGGTGGTGAATAGAGGCCACAGGTTACAGCTTTCTTTGCGAGCTGCCTTTAAAAAGCCTTTCTGCTGAGGACCTCCTGTTGCCAGCAGTGCTGACCAGTTGTCCTTTGTATTTGCCGATGACGACATAGAGGATTGTTTGTGCAGGGGCTCTGGACAAAAAGACACATTTGGGACCAGAAGTCCTTTCTACGTTGGGTACATACATAAAGATTGTTCTAAATTTGCTTCCTTGCCGAAGGAACTCTTTTATGGCAGACCTTTTTATAGTCCTTGAAACTAGAGTGGTGGATCTCAAAGGGGGATGACAGTGGGGGTTAAGAGGCACTCCAGGACTAGCTATTGGCTAAATGCTCACCATACCCTCTCTTGGAGAATCACTGTCTTGATTTTTTTTTAAATATGCATTTTGTATTATTACAAGGAATCAGATGTGAAACGCCCTGGTGTCCACTATAATATGGTGCATCAGTATTGGTTATCGTTAGTCCTATGTGTTGCTCCCTACGTGTCAAATAAATGAAGTCACAATTGATAACTCTCATTATATATGTAGAGATAAGGAATATTCTGGCAAATGAAAGATCTCAGGTACCTTCTTCTCTGCTGTTTTATTTATTCATCATGTCCTCCTGCTGACAATAATAGCTAAAATTGACTGAGCATTTGCTATGAGCTGGGTACTGTGCTCGGCCCTTACACGTACCATTTCATATAGTCCTCGAAATGGCCCTGCAAAGGAGGAACTCTTATTCATCCCCATTTTACAGATGTGGTGACTGGGGCTCAGCAAAGTGAAATCCAAGACCTCAGAGTGAGTGTTGGAACTCAGGTGAAAATACACTTTATAACCTCTCTACATAGGGGTTGATGAATGCAAGTTAATTTTACTATCAGCTAAAGCAGAGTAGCTCCTAGGATGGGGCAAAAGTAGTTTTGCCAGATAAAACACTGGACACCCAGTTAGATTTGAATTTTACATAAGCAACAAGTAATTTTTTAGTATCAGTATGTGCCAAATATTGCATGGGACATACTAAGAAATTGTTTATTTGTTACCAAACTGGCCGTCCTATATTTTAATTTGCTAAGTCTGGCAGTCTTAGGCAGGGAGGGGTATTGCAAAGGAGGTAAAGGAAACAGCTTAATGCATTTGATTGCTGTGGCCTGAGATTATTTGTGGTTTTGTATTTCTTTCATTACTATGACTTTATTCATTTCAGGATGACCATATATTAAGTTCATTATATCAAGCTTTAAATCAGACAGATATACAGGTTCAGTTTATACAGCAAACTAATAACCTATCAATGAATCTCTCCTGATCCACTTTTTTTTTTTTTCCTAGAAATAAAGCCTTCCAAACCTGACCCATGCCAAGATATGTACCTCACTGGTTTCTCTATGAAGTGAAACCATGGGAAATTCTGCCTCCACTTTGTTTGTTTCTCTTGACTTAAAACAAAACAAAAAGCATGACTTTTCCTCAATCTGGGCATGTTATAATTTCTCTGAAGCCTGTTGTAGGGTTTTCATTTTTAGCTGGGCTATCAATCAGTGATTTCATTTCCTGCAGAGAGCTTCGTCATCCCAAGTTTTAAAATGTTGATGAAATATTCTTGTGCTTTTACCTAGCCTATGGCTTAGTAAAATTCCCCTCTCTCTGGGTGGTCACCTCCTGAAACAGATGACAGTGGCCTACATACTCCCAGCAAAAGTTCTGACACATTCACAAATATTTCCTGAGTACATCAGTGCATTTCCTCCAATGCATATTTCTAGCATTCCAGGGGTGGGAGCGACTAATGATGACAAAGCTCTAGAATATTCTCTGTCCTGTATGTCAGAGCCATTTTGCAGATAAACCTGTCTTCTTATGAATGATCTGCCCAATCTAATTAGCTTTGAAGCAGGGCGTATCTGCAGTTACCAAAGTCTGACTTTCTCATAAAACTAAGGCAAGCAATCCAAACGCAGAACCCACCGGTGGGAACCATCGGTCTTTGGTGCTCTTGAAAGGTTGCCAACTGGTTCCCATTAGGCGAGAGTTTGCCTATCTAGTTTATTTATGAATAAATTATCCTTAATGTCTGGGAGGGTTTGGAATGGTCACAGGTTATTCCTGAAAAACAAATTATTCACGTGGCTGTTTCCAAAAGGCTTTGTCCTGAAACAAGTCCGGTATCACAGAGGTCTCATAAATCTTTAGCATAATCCTCTGGAAGTATCTGCTGGATTCATCCACAGAAAGATCTTGCTTCATTATACAAGCACTTAAGATAGTTTAAGTGAGCATCTAGCACTCCTCTTCATAAATTATCAATGCCTTCCTTTTCTGTGTCTTTCTTCTACCCATCCTCAATGACCTTCCTTCTTGCTTTTTTCTGTAGCAGTGAAAACTAGTAGTTAACAGAGAAAATCTGACACACATGTAAGTTGTATATAAAAGGAGAATACGTGCTCAGGCAAGGTGGTTGCTCCACTGGCTAGGAGAACAGGCTTCAAAGTGCTGAGAGATTTACACACCAGGAGTTGGGCTGTTTTGATGTTACTTGAGCTTATTACTGTTGCAACAATTGCTTCTTCCTCAGAAATGAGACAGTGGAAATGTGACATTTATTTTAGCTCAACATTATCATGTATATTCCTAAAAAGAAAAAGGTACCAGTAGCCACAATCCCCACTCCCTCTCCAAAGGGATCTGGGCTAGAAGGTAAGGTAATGGATCAGTCATCATATTTTCCATATGCTCAGAGACTGTGAGTTTTGATCTCTAATGTGATGAATTTTCTAGTGAATTTCAGTTTAGAAAAATGAATGAGAATAATAGCTAACGTTTATCGAGAACTTTCCATGTGTCAGGCATTGCCCACTGCTTAGGGTATTATTTAATTCTTACACAACCGTATGAGATGGGTACCATGAGTATCTCCAACTTACAGAGGAAGAAAAGGTACAGAGACACAAAGTAACTTGTCCAAAAACACACAGCAGAGTCTCAGAGCCCAGATCTAACCAGGCAGCCCTTGATCTTTTTTTTTTTTTTTTCTTTTTCAGCCCTTGTTCTTAACTATGTCTACTGCTTCCCCTGGTAGAACAAAATGGTGATGCTCTTATGCAAACAGATAAAGTAGGTCTCACAGCCCCTGATCAATAAGAGAGCTTTTATGTAGTTCTGTTTGTATTTGTTCTTCAAATGCAAAACTGGAGTTTAACTGGTGGGATAAGATTAGATTTTCATCCCAGAGATGTGGTTGTTTTTCAGGCATGCCCTTGGCTTTACATCCTATCAACATTCTGATTACATTTCATTATCATTCGACTGCAGTGATTCATGAATATGATAAAAACAGACTGGCTCTTCAATAAATAAGGGAAGCTCGGCTGACAGTGAATAAATAGACCTTTCTTTGAATCTGGAGAAATTCAGCCTACGGATGTCCTGCAATGTTTATTAGGAGACCACTATACCCACCATGCCTGAGCTTGGGGCAGTTTCTTCTTTTAGTTTTTCCTAAGATATGTGTATTTCTGTTATACAGCATTTCTTAACTTTTAGGTTAAAAAAAAAAAAAAAAACTTATTGAGTGTTATGTTGCATGTTCTTACATGTGGTGTACTATATTTAAACACGTTCAAATTCTGAGGGTGATTTTTCAAATTTATGGCAATAAATCCTTTGGAAATTTTGAAAATGAAAAGCTTAAGTTGAGAAATAGACAAACATTCATCCAGTAAGAATTATTATTTTTATTATTCTTAATGTGTTTTATATATGTTGGTTCCTACAAAGAAAATATGAAGTAAACCCAAATATGAAAAAAATTTCCAAGTTTATCCCATGAATGACATAGGAAAATCCCTCTTAAGAGAAAAGGCATTGCAAAAGAGGCAAAGAATATTTTTCTTTTTCAAACAAAAATATGCATCCTGTTTCTAAGCATTTTTCATAGTATTTGACAGTTTATTAAAATAAACCTTTTTCCTCCATATGGATTTTATCAAACTTTCTTATCCTGTAATAGTCTTTGACCCACGCTTCCTATTTTCTTCTTTCTCACCCTTGTTTCTTCTCTTCTTCCCTCTCTTCTCTTTTTCCTTCCTCCTTCCCTTCCTTCCTCCCTTCCTTCCTCATTCCTTCCCTCCCCATTCACTCCCTTTCTTTTTCCCAGCATTCACTAAGGGTCAGACACTATGTTATTTCACTTAACACTCACAACTGCACCGTGAAAGAGGGACCCTTGTTTTGTTTATTTGAAGAGCTCCATGCTCTGAAAAGGTGATTTTCCCAAGGTCACAAAATCTGTAGGAGTGGAGACAGGAATCAGTCCTAGGTCTGTAATATTCCACAGCCCACAGTTTATTGCTTTCCATACAATGAGTATTTCTTTAATAAATGGGAAGTTATTTTAATTAAAATTTAATGACAGGACTGACAAAGACATATGATATTGCTTATATGTGGAACCTAAAAAAATAATACAAATGAACTTATTTACAAAACAGAAATAAATTCACAGACACAGAAAACAAACTTATGGTTACCAAAGTGGAAAGGGGGGAGGAATAAATTGGGAATCTGAGATTAACAGATACACACTACTGTATATAAAATAGATGAACAACAAGGACCTACTGTATAGCACAGGGAACTATATTCAATACCTTTTTAAATTTTTTATTTATTTTATTTTTGGCTGCGTTGGGTCTTTGTTACTGCACTTGGGCTTTTCTCTAGTTGCGGCGAGCAGGGGCTACTCTTCGTTGCAGCGCGTGGGCTCCAATAATTGTGGCTCGCAGGCTCTAGAGTGCAGGCTCAGTAGTCATGGCGCACGGGCTTAGTTGCTCTGCGGCATGTGGGATCTTCCCAGACCAGGGCTCGAACCCATGTCCCCTGCATTGGCAGGCGGATTCTTAACCACTGAGCCACCAGGGAAGCCCTCAATATCTCACAATAGCCTATAGTGGAAAAAACTCTTAAAAATTATATATATATATATATATATATATATATATATATATATATAACTGAATCACTTTGTTATATACCTGAATCATTGTAAATCAACTTTACTTCAATAAAAAAACATTAATGATAGGAAAATAGCTATAATCTCCCAAGAGAAGGCATTAGTCAAGAACCCTTCTGAGCTAAGACTGATCTGGCTCTTTGGACTGGCCCCAGGGCAGTTACAGAGCAGCAGACCAGCATAGATGAATAATAACAAATAGCTACCATCTACTGAGAATCTAAATGGTGGGTTCTTTGGTCTCTGTAAGCATTAACTCAACCAGTGCTCACCACAAACCCATGATATAGATACTATGTAATTGTCTCCATTTTAAAGGCTAAGAAGCTGAAACTGAGACACAGGGAGGTAAAGTCACCTGTGAAAGGTCCCACCCAGAATCAGTGGAGGAATAAGGGTTCGGCCCCCAGAGCACATCCTCCTACCCATGACACCGGACCACCTCTTGCCTGTCATCCACACATGCTTGTCCTTTTCTCAAGGGATGCTGAGCCAGTTAACTTCACAACCAGCCATTTCCTTGGAGTTCAGATCCATAGCAAAGAAAAGGCATGAGTCTGCTTTCCCAATCCATAACTTTCAAGCCACACATTCTTTGTGCAAGTGACGTATCTGAAAAGAGCTATTTTTACAGATAATAGCAGAAAAAAAAGAAAGGCCAGCTGAACTCACCCATGATAAATGTTAGAAATTTAAGGGTCAATGTGGTCCTTGCATATGAAACACGAAATTCTTCTTGGAACTCATCTTATGGGACAATCTAGTTTGTTTAGTGTTTCAAAAGTGCAATTTTTTTACCTAAAGTTCAGGAACTACTTTACCCAATGTACTTCAGAAGTCTGTTTCGGTGAGTTGGTATTTTGTTGAAAAGAAATTTCTTAGAAAAATAATCAAATGGGGATTTTTCGAATTTAAAAAGAACATTTTATTGTAACGAGAATAAGAAATATATGCGCATGCAGCTGATAAATAGGTATTGAATGTCTTCTAAGTGCGATGCTTCCTGCCATGTGCCTGGTGCATCTTCTTCTCTCAATTATGTCTAGAATCTGATTCCACCATTACTATCACCACTGTACCGTGACCATCCTAGTTTAAGCTATTGTCACCTCTTGCCAGGATTACTACAATAGCTTCTAAGTGGTCTCCTGGCTACCCCTTTTCCCGCCTGTAGTACAGACCTTATATAGTAGCAGCCACAGTGATCTTTAAAACAACTTGTCATTTATCTGCTTAAAATAAATGAGTGGCTTTACATCTTATTCAAGAAAAAAATAATCCAAAATCCTTATCAAGGCTTGTGGGGTCCTCATGATCTGGCCTGGCCTGTTTTCTTTCTGAGCTCACTCACTGCCACCCTCCCCTCATCTACCCCTCGTCAGCTGTGAAGGCCTCCTGGCTGCTCTACACATGGTTGGTCAGTGTTGCCACAGCTGCTGTTTCCTGTGCTGAATGCATTTTCCTTCAGTATCTCATGGCTCACTCCTTTTTCCAGTTCTCTGCTCAAATGTCACCTCATTAAGGAGCCTCTTCTTTTTTTTTTGCGGTATGCGGGCCTCTCACTGTTGTGGCCTCTCCCGTTGCAGAGGACAGGCTCCGGACGCGGAGGCTCAGCGGCCATGGCTCACGGGCCCAGCCGCTCCGCGGCACGTGGGATCTTCCCGGACCGGGGCACGAACCTGCGTCCCCTGCATCGGCAGGCGGACTCTCAACCACTGCGCCACCAGGGAAGCCCGAGGAGTCTCTTCTTGACCGTACTGTATAAAATAGTACCCACTCCCCAGTGCCATCAATGTCATCCCTTTCCCCTGCCTTATTTTTCTTTATAACAACTACCACCTCCTGACAATAATATATTTCTAATAGCTACATGGGTTAGTTCAACTGACCTTTGATTTTCTATCCTGTTATCTTATTTCATATTATCTGGCATTCTTCTCCCTTATTGGTCTTTTTTTTTTTGTCTTTCCCCATTTTCACACTGTATTAGGATGTAAGCTCCATGAACACATTTTTTCATTTATTCAACAAATTTTAATTAGCACCTACTGTATGCCAAGCTGTGGGCATCTAGAAATTAACTAAAGAGACTCTAATCCTGTATGCATGTAGGTTACTTTTTAGTAAGGGGAGATAGACAAGAAACAAAGAAACAAGCAGGTATATTATATGAAAGACAACGATAAGTGCTTTGGAGAAAAATAAATCAGAATATTGTCAGATGGGAGTGACACGGTTGTGGCTAGAAGAATGGAGTCTGTCTTTAATCAGGTGGGCAAGACCATGGGAGGAGCAAATTTGGGGAGGAAATTCAGAATTTTCTGGGCACTTTTTAAGTTTAAGATGCCTTCTAGTCATCCAAGTGGAGAGGTCAGGTGTGAGTCTGGAGTTCCAGGCAGAGAGCAGGCTGAGATAGAAATCTGGGACTCATCAGTACATAGCCACAAGACAGGATGAGATCACAGAGGGATAGAAGGAAAGAAGGAGTTGAGGCCCTAGTCCTGGATCAGCCTATATATATATATTTTTCTACATCTTTATTGGGGTATAATTGCTTTACAATGGTGTGTTAGTTTCTGCTTTATAACAAAGTGAATCAGTTATACATATACATATGTTCCCATATCTCTTCCCTCTTGCGTCTCCCTCCCTCCCACCCTCCCTATCCCACCCCTCCAGGCAGTCACAAAGCACTGAGCCAATATCCCTGTGCCATGCGGCTGCTTCCCACTAGCTATCTATTTGACGTTTGGTAGTGTATATATGTCCATGCCTCTCTCGCCCTGTCACAGCTCACCCTTCCCCCTCCCCATATCCTCAAGTCCATTCTCCCATAGGTCTGTGTCTTTATTCCTATCTTACACCTAGGTTCTTCATGACATTCTTTTCCCTTAAATTCCATATATATGTGTTAGCATACGGTATTTGTCTTTCTCTTTCTGACTGACTTCACTCTGTATGACAGACTCTAGGTCTATCCACCTCATTACAAATAGCTCAATTTCGTTTCTTTTTATGGTTGAGTAATATTCCATTGTATAAATGTGCCACATCTTCTTTATCCATTCATCCGACGATGGGCACTTAGGTTGTTTCCATCTCCTGGCTATTGTAAATAGAGCTGCAATGACCATTGTGGTACATGACTCTTTTTGAATTATGGTTGTCTCAGGGTATATGCCCAGTAGTGGGATTGCTGGGTCATATGGTAGTTCTATTTGTAGTTTTTTAAGGAACCTCCAGGATCAGCCTATATTAAAGATTTGGAAGATGAGGAAAGAAAGGAGACCAAGAAAGAATGGCTAGTGAGGTCTGTGAGGAGCCAGGAGAGAGGAGTGTTTGGGAAGCCAGGTGAAGGAACTAGTTCAAACAGGAGGGACCGAACATCTGTGTCAAATCCTG
>NW_006775143.1:8354100-8366342 GCF_000442215.2 Lipotes vexillifer | reverse complement strand
CCCCGAAAAACAAAGAAAAAAAAAAAAAAAAAAAGAAAGAAAGAATGGGGGTGATGGGGGCAGGAAATGGAGACAATAAGTAGAACTCTCTCTTTTAAATATGCTTGATCTAAGGGGGAATAGAAAATTGAGGTGGTAGCTGCAGAAGGCTGTAGGGTTAAGAGAAGTTTTTCTTTGGTTTTCTTGTTTGTTTGTTTGTTTTTAAAGTGGGAGAGATCACAGTAGACCTTATGAGGTGAGAGAAAATTTATGTTGCAGGAGAGGATACAGTTTGGGGAGTAATGTCCTGGAAGGGGTAAGAAGGGACGGGATCCAGTGCAAATGGAGGAGATGGCCTTAGCTAGGATCGGGGGCATGTGCTCATAGTCACAAGAGAGAAGGCCATCTTCTCATTGCCTCTTCTTACTCAGTGAGATGGGAAGCCAGGACATCAGATGAGAGTGACATGGAGCAAGAAGTGTATAAGGGAAAAGGTGAAGGTGTACCTAGTCATCGCAGGAGTAGGGGAATGAATGGACTGGGGAAATGTAAATAGCATCTCCAGGCACCACTTAAAGGAAGCAGTCATCAATTTAAAGTGAGATTGGCCAGGTGGTTGTACGTATTTGTCTAATCACGTCAGTGTGTGAATGCAGATGTGGAATGGACAAAGAGTTGGATTGATCTGGGGTTACTGATTACAGGGTGAATATGGCAAAGGGAGAGACAAAGGAGTTGAGAGCATACACAAGGGATGGACCGTGGAATCTAAGCTACAGAAAGAATGAGACCAGGAGGGATGAGGAACAATGATGCATAATGGAATCATTGGATTAGCCTTGGTCGTGGGGTTGGAGAATTATTGGAGTTGGCATAGTACTAGAAAGAGAGAGAAAGACAGATCTCATAGGATATCGTTTATATGTGAAATCTAAAAGAATGATACAAATGATCTTATTTACAAAACAGAAATAGACTAACAGACATAGAAAACAAATTTATGGGACTTCCCTGGTGGCACAGTGCCCCCCCCCCCCCTGCCAATGCAAGGGACATGGTTTTGAGCCCTGGCCTGGGAAGATATCACATGCCTCAGAGCAACGAAGCCCGTACATCACAACTACTGAGCCTGCGAGCCACAACTACTGAAGCCCACATGCCTAGATCCCATGCTCCGCAACAAGAGAAGCCACCACAATGAGAAGCCCACACACTGCAAGGAAGAGTGGCCCCTGCTCGCCACAACTACAGAAAGCCCCCGTGCAGCAACGAAGACCCAGTGCAGCCAAAAATAAATAAATAAATAAATAATTTAAAAAAAAAAAAAGAAAGAGTGGTGGTTAGAGAATAGGATGTTTCGAACTGAGATTATGAAGGGTGCACGGTTATTGGTAATTACAAGGTCTAGGATGGGACCATGGAACTGGATGGCTGAAGTAGGAAGACAATAGCAGTTATTTTTAAAAATTTATTATTTTTTTATTTATTTATGGATTTTTTTGGCTGCACCTCGCGGCATGCAGGATCTTAGTTCCCCCACCAGGGATCGAACCCGTGCCCCGGCAGTGGAAGCTCGGAGTCTTAACCACTGGACCACCAGGGAAGTCCCAATAATAGTTATTTTTTAAAAATTAAAAAACTAAGAGGCCAGGATATTCAAAGACTTATCCACATGGGTGTTATAATCATTAAGACTTATAATGAGAATGTTGGAGAGAGTGACAGATGCTAAAGTCTTCAGGTAATGAGGGAGGGGGATTTTATATTGAGAAAGGAGGACAGTAGTCTGGAAGAAACAGTAAAGAACAAGAACACCCATCCCACCTCCAGGCCCAGTGGCTTGAGGATGAGAGAAAGCACTTGACTGTTCACTGCCACATCCCTGGCACCTACAATGGGGCCTCACACATGGGAGAATCTTAATAAATATCTGTTGAGCAGATGAGTGATTGAGTGATAGGGAATCTCCATTTTGGCAAGAGGAGTCATTGGAGACTGGTTTGGGAAGCTAACTCAGATGCATTGTGAAAGGTGGTCAGGAAGGGGGAGAGGCCAAGGGCAGGGAGATCTGCTAAGAGGCCATTGAATAGTCCAGGTGGGAAAGGAGGAGTGACCTGTGAAGGGGCAGTGGGCACAGTAACAGGGGCCAGAGTAGCTTGACCACAGTGAGGAAGAGGGTGGGTGACCACGGGGATTGTGGGACACTTGAGTCAGGAAGTACAGGGCAGATGAGTGAGGGGAGGTTAGTAAGCAGTTGGGTTGGAGCGTGTGTGTTTGATGGGTGTTCAAGGGAAGATGCTGAACCCGAGGTAAGACTCTAGGCTGCCCTGGATAGAGTGACTCTGTCAAGGGGAGGGTCAGGATAATGGCAGTGGGGGAAGAAGTTTGTGGATGGAGCCCCTGGAAACAGCAGCCTTGGGGGCAGGCTTGAAGCCGGGGAGTCAAATAGGCCTTGACTGGTAAGAAGGGCTTTCCAGGTAAAGAGCAGAATGTGACTAGAATGGGCGAAATAACTGGTGGATCCAGGGCCGACTGAGTGATACCAACCCAGAGAAAATGAAAGCAGAAGGTAGAGCTAAGGCTGGAAGGGGAGGGGAGCAGTGAGGGCTCATTTCTCCCTGGCAGGGCCCTGCCCTGGGGTAAGATGGTCCCCCTATCTTGTAGGAACCAAGCACTCTGGATACAGTGCCTGGCAGGGACCCCTTCCAGAGAGTGGCCACAAACCACAGCACACACGCATGTCGGCATGAAGGCTTCACTTCCCCTCTCTGATATTCAGGCAGCATCCTCTGTCTGCAGAATATTCCAGAATATTGAGAACGGGCTGGAGACTTTAACAGAACTCAAAGCAAAACTCCAAGGCAAAAGGCTGAGAGGGAAATATTTCTAGGATATTGTGATAGAGATGGTGGGCACGTAACCATACTGACAGCACAACCATCCTGCCTATACAGATGGTAACCACAGCTTCTGCACTTGTCTGGCCAGAGGTGGGTCATAGATATGACTCTGGCCTTAAAACCAAATTCACCAGAGCTTTCACTCATCATGCCATGTAATTGTTGTTTATTGTTTTCTTTAGAAATGACAAAAATACCAAAGAAAGCAAGCTTATAGCAAAGAAATTAGCCCTGACCTAAGAGTGAGCAGGCCTGAGTCTGAGTCCTGACCTTGACCCAATTTTGCCTGGTGGTTTTGTGTAAGTCCCATCCCCCTTCTAGGATTCAGTTGCTTTCACTGATAACAACTAACATTGTAGCTGGCCTTGGGCTTACAGCTTTACATGGATGGTCTCATTTTACGCTCACAACAGTCATATTGTAGATGTGACACTGCAGGTAGATATTCTCGCGATCTGCCTTTTCTAGGTGAGGATTTGGAGAGATGAAGACGCTGAGCAACTTTCCCAAGATCACACAGCTAATAAATGACAGCCCAGGATTCGAACCCTGGTCTTTAGCTCCAGATACCCTGGATTTCACTGACACTTCGCTATACTGTAAAATGAGGAACGTGGCTGGGGTGACGTAATGTGCCTCCTAGCTCTAATTCTCATTTGTCTGACATTTGGATATGCCCTCACTCATCCCAAGCAAGTCAAGAAAATGCCTGATATAAAACAGAAGCAGTGGCAGCCATCTGTCTAAACGCACAGTTCTCTGTTTGTGCTGGCCTATCTTATCTCGGTCAGTCTATAAATTAATTAGCAGTCCTTCACAGGAGTCACAGACTATTTCTGATAGTCTGGCTTTGGAAGGTATTTGAGTTTGCAGTGCCTGCTCCTAAAATTTACTAGGCTGTGGTCTAAAAAGAAAAGGAACTAGGAAGGAAGGGAGGAAGGAAAGCAGGGAGGGAGGGAGGGAAGGAAGGAAGGAAGGAAGGAAGGGGAAAAGAAGACAAAGGAGGGAGGTTGGGATTGACATATACACATTACGATATATAAAAGATAACTAATAAGAACCTACTGTATACAGGGAACTCTGTTCGGTGCTCTGTAATGACCTATATTGGAATGGAGTCTAGAAGAAAGTGGATGTATGTATACGTATGGCTGATTCACTCCATTGTACAGCAGAAACTAACACGACGTTGTAAATCAACTATACGCCAAAAAAACCATTAAAAAAAAAGAGAGAGAGAGAAAGGAGGAGACGGAAACGAAGCAGGAGAGAAGCCAAAGGCCTTTACTTGAGGAGTCGGAGGCTCTTCACAGATTATGTGGGGTTTTATGCTTTAGTTGACTTTATCATAAGCTGTTATGGTTTCTAAAGTGATTTTACATAGGTCATGGTCCCCTCCCAACAGAAGCTTTTAATATGCTATAGAAGAAGCCATTATTATTCTCCATATCTAAATGGTCTTTAACATTTTATAATCTTCATTGTTACTTAGGTAAGTAATTAACTTACTCTGTGTAGATAAACTCAGACTGCTTTCAGAGTATTCCCCCATCATATTCTGTGAACTTACCTTCACGCCTGGATAAGTAATTTAATATATTCAGTATCGTAGAAGGAAAAAGCCTACTGTCGTGTTGCGTTCTCAATATTAAAATACTTGTCAGAGACTGCTTACTGCAAAGGCCACCCCTCTCCGATGATCAGAATTATTAAAGTTTAAAATGTCAAGTTTCCCCTAATAGTACTGAATATCCTTATGGTTCTTTCCATAAATTAACAGCCTGTAATTAAGAGTTCTGAGGAAAGCACTTGAGCATGACTGGGAAAATGTTACGGTCCCGTTTTTTTTTTTTTTTTCCTTTTTCTTTTTGCTGTATGCGGGCCTCTCACTGCTGTGGCCTCTCCCGTTGCGGAGCAAAGGCCCCGGACGCGCAGGCCCAGCCGCCATGGCCCACGGGCCCAGCCGCTCCACGGCACGTGGGATCTTCCCGGACCGGGGCACGAACCCACATCCCCTGCATCGGCAGGCGGACTCTGAACCACTGCGCCACCAGGGAAGCCCCGGTCCCGTTTTTTAAAAACGAAAAAATCATTCTCATGTTACCTAAACTGAAAAGGAATTAAGTACCACCAGAAAGAAAGGTAGTTTTGTATTTAAAACACAGATCACTGGGAATTTCCTGGCCGTCCAGTGGTTAGGACTCGGCGCTTTCACTGCTGAGGCCCCGGGTTCCATCCCTGGTCAGGGGAACTAAGATCCCGCAAGCCTCGTGGTGCAGCCAAAAATAAATAAATACTTAAAATAAACCACGGATCGCTAATGAGAAGCAAATTCACTGGATTTACTCAACAGAAACTGCCTTCCGCACTGGGGGCACTGCTCCCATCGGCGTGTCTGTGAACAGGCTGGGTCCATTCCCGTACATTCCAAGTATATTTAGCAGACTTTGTGTTTGTGATGCCGTGCCTTAAAAGCACCTTGTTCCACGCTGTGTCTGCATTAGGGCATGAACTCCAGAGTGTTTACTAGATTTTTTAAATGCTTCAGTTGTTAAATGAGATAAAATTCCCAGCCAGGAAACAAAGAACTTGAGCCTCCGGGCTTTGTTGTTAATTACCGAAGTATTACAGGAGTACATTCTTCTCATTAACACTTAAGCTTTGAGGCCTCTGTAAAGAGGAAGGTGGAGCCCACAGTGGTCCCACGTGGCCTTCCTGTGACTTCTTGCTTCCCTCACAGGGGGACTCTGTCGTCTGTGCGCTCTCTCCCTTCCCCACCCTGCCTTTCCCCTGCATCCTTTCCAACAAGCAGCTTCCATGTTGCTGCATTTCATTGATGATTTTAGTCTGGAACACTGTATGACTTGCACTTTATAATGGTACCCTTTAAATGTATATTACAAGGGGCAATCTGTATGTACAATGTCCCTTTGTCAATGTAGGGAAGGCACAGTCCAGCTATAATGTGGGACAAAATGAAAGCAGTTAGATGGGCAAAAGTTGCTTGGGTTTTGGAATGTTTCTTTGGAGTGTTTTTAAAAGTCTTTTGAAAAAAGAGTCTCAAGCACTGGGGTGAATGTCATCAGGTCACCATTTCCTTGTGTTAGAGGATTTGGCAAAGGAGAGGCCAAGTGTGGGGATGCAGGGGAAGGAAATAATATGTGGAACAGGCTGGAAAGGAACTTACTCGGGCACAGGAAGCTGGAGATCCTGGAGAGGAAATGAAGGAAAGGCAGGCAGCCACAAACTAGGCCAAGAACGGGAGTAAACATGGTCCCAGAGCCAAGTGTTCTCATGTGACAGCCATCCCTGTCTCTGTGTTCACTTGCTCTCTCCTTCCCCTGCCTAAAGATAATTGTGTCCACCCCAAGTGGGTCCCAGACCAGGCTATGTCATGGAATCATGTGAGAGGCTTAAACAAATATAGGTTCCTGAGCCCCAGATCTTCTAGGGAAATTAACCCAGGCTTTTTGTTTTGTTTTGTTTTGTTTTGTTTCCAGTTTTCTAGCTACTCTCAACAGTGGGCTAGCTTGGGAAACACTGATATTCAAAGTTTTAAGAGCTGACCATCACTCAGAAACCAGACTTGATACTAGAGAAGAGATGGTTTTGAGAAGAGGGTTTTTAATTTGATAAAACAACTATAAGTCAGAACAAACAGTCCATATCCTGTCTTATGTGTTGTGCATTCATTCAGAAAGTTGATGGTTAAAACAGTCTATGGATGAAATATCTCTTCTATGGAAAAGCCAAGGATGTAAGCATCACTCCTTACAATTATCTAGAGATGACGTTTTTGCCCTTTTATAGAAATCAGAGATCAGTGGAGAAATGTCTTAAGTGGGAAATCCATAAACAAACAAAACATCCAGATGAATAGGGTAAAACCACTGTCAGAATTAGAAAATAAGCCAAAGATCAGTGTGCATCCTAGGAGTTTGTTGGCTGGCTATCCCAAGTCCCACAGCCTTCAGGGGAAAATTATTCCTTTTATATTTAAATTAAAATTACTTAGACTCTTACCCACAAAGTGTTAGAGGTGGTCCAGTGCCCACCCCACTATTTTTATGGATTTTTTAATGTTGTTTTTTGGGGTTTATTTTTGCAGTACGTGGGCCTCTCACTGTTGTGGCCTCTCCCGTTGCGGAGCACAGGCTCCGGACGCGCAGGCTCAGTGGCCAGCAGCGGCATGTGGGATCTTCCCGGACTGGGGCACGAACCTGTGTCCCCTGCATCGGCAGGCGTACGCTCAACCACTGCACCACTAGGGAAGCCCCTTTTTATGGATTTTTAACTCAGGTGGTTAACTCCGGTGGGATGGAATTAGTTCTCCTGGTCACTTCTTGTTCTGATTTCCCATCTTGTCTGAATTCTTAATCTCACATCTTTCTTGCGTGATATCCAGTCTGCACCAAGCCATATATTAGCCCCTTGCCTTTGGTTCTCTGAACAAATACTGTTATCAGAGGTCTAGGGGTTACCAGAAGTACTTAAATCACAACATTGCACAGCAAGCAATTTTAAAAGTTTATTTTGGCCATTTCTGTGATCAGGAATTTCTTATTCACTGACTCCTCCCTACCACTTCAGTCTTCTTCTGACTCACAGATCTTATAAGCTTCTGAATTCCAAAAGTGAATTGCAAATTCAAGTGTATAAGCATTTTTTTTAATTTTAAGAGATATCACCAAATTGTATAACGAATTTACCAGTTTATTAACATCAGTTTATATTCCCTTCAACAGTGTACAATACTTAATTTTCATCATTCTCTCACCAATGATAGATAATATTTGTATTTTATGTATTTACTGATATCATAGGCAAAATATATTATTCCAGTATTTTCACTTGCATTTTTTTTTTTTTTTTTTTTTTAGTAGCTTTTTCTAATCTAGAGAATGCACTATCTATAAATGAACTACATGATTCACACAACACATCCCACCAAATAAGGGATCACATAGCATACTGAATGATTAAACAGGGAGAAAAGAGAACAGGCATTTTTTTGGCGGTACACGGGCCTCTCACTGTTGTGGCCTCTCTCGCTGTGGAGCACAGGCTCCAGACGCACAGGCTCAGCGGCCATGGCTCACGGGCCTAGCCGCTCCGTGGCATGTGGGATCTTCTCGGACCGGGGCACGAACCCGTGTCCCCTGCATCGGCAGGCAGACTCTCAACCACTGTGCCACCAGGGAAGCCCTGCATTTTTTTTTTAATGAGAAAGAGTTTGGGCATCTTTTCCTAAGTTCAATGGCCAGTTATACTTACTTATCTATAAATGACTGGTTTGTTTTTTTCAATCAGATAGTTGGTAATTTTCTTCAATTTTCATATTGATTTCTAAGAACTCTTTGCATATTAGAGATAGTAACCCATTGTTATATATGTTGCAAATATTTCCCCGTTTGTTTCTTCTCTTAGATTTGCAGTGGTGCATCTGGTCCCAGGGGGATGCCCTTGGGATTGGGATTGTTCCTAACTTTCCAGTGACTTTACCTGGTACTTGCTGGGAAAGCCCAACAGATCTAAGGCTATTGGTTTGATGGGGGCCAGCCTTTTTGGTGCTGGTTTTCTTTGCTTTTCCATCTTATTCTTACTCTTTTTTTCTAGCAAGCCTTTATTTTCTGTAGGACACATTTAGTACTTGAGGAGTATACCTAGCTGATGCTTTTTGGTCTTTCTCCTTGCCAGAAGGAAGAAATGGCAAATTCTTTATGATTGACCAGTCTTGGCCCCTTCTTTGGGTTTTCAGATCAGCTCTCTGAGCAACTCATGGGTCTTTCTTTCAGCTTCTATTCTTCTCTAAGCTTGGGGAGGAAGAAGAGGCTCTGTCAGTCTGTGTCTAGGCTGACTTCTTTCCCAGAAACCCAACCTTTACTTTTGGTGTTTCTCTAGTAAGTACATTCTATTTCTTGTGTCCCCTGGAGGCCACTCTTGCTCAGGGCCACCATTTAAAATGGGCAGGCAGCGTGGCACAGGCAACATAAGCAAAAAGGTGCACTTAGGCCATAGGGGGAAAAAAAAAATCATGACCTCCTCTCTTGCCAAGCAACATTTCCATAGAAGGTGTTGTGTCCTAAATGGTGTAGGGAGTGTTTAACATTTTCATATCCCAGCTATGTTTGTTTGTCTTCACAGAATCAGTAGCCCTTTATTTGCTTCATAAGTGCTTCTTACATGGATCAAGGAGCCTATATATTTCATAAAATATTCTCAGCTCTAATAACCATTATCATGTTAAGACACATACAGTGTGATGAACCCATAAGCATGCACTGGGTAAGAAACCAGCCTTTCCCATCCTCAGTGTTTCTTTTTTTTAAATTTTATTTATTTTATTATTTATTGGGTCCTTGTTGCTGTGTGCGGGCTTTCTCTAGTTGCGGTGAGCGGGGGGCTACTCTTTGTTGTGGTTCGCGGGCTTCTCACTGCGGTGGCTTCTCTTGTTGCAGATCACGGGCTCTAGGCGCCCGGGCTTCAGGAGTTGTGGCTCGCAGGCTCTGGAGTGCAAGCTCAGTAGTTGTGGCACACGGGCTTAGTTGCTCCGTGGCATGTGGGATCTTCCCGGTCCAGGGCTCGAACCTGTGTCCCCTGCATTGGCAGGCAGATTTTTAACCACTGGGCCACCAGGGAAGCCCTCCAGTGTTTAGTGTACTTTCATGTTCTTAACAATCACCTAGGAGCTGTTAAAACAGTTTCCCTGGTCCTGCCCCCAGAGATTCTGACTTAGTAGGTAAAGGTGGAGCCCAGGAATTTGCATTTTTAATAAATGCAGACATGGTCCTGATATCTGTGGTCCTTAGTCCTGGCTTTGGGTCCAGGGCAAGATATCTCAACATCGGCACTCTTGACATTTGGGATACAATGATCCTTTGTTGTTGTGGGACTGTACCATACCCTTCAGTATATTTAGCAACATCCCTGGCCTCTAACAGTTAGATGTCAGTAGCACCCCACCCCCATTATGACAATATGACAATCAAAAATGTCTTCAGACATTGCCAAAATGTCTGGGGGGGTGGGGGTGGGGGGGAGAACTGATTTTCTGTGGGACGTGCCATTGAAACCAAACTATGGAGGAGAAGCAAGAGTTATAGGCGGGCCACAGAGGTGAGGGGGGGTGGGGGTGGGGGTGGGTGGGGGGGAAGCATCAAATCACCCTTGGTTGAGAACCGCTGACCTAGGGGAAAATAAATGTTAATTGAAAACAGTTTTTACTTTCACATGCAGATGTTCATACCCTTGCATTGATTTCATTGAACAAATTAAACAAATATTTCTGATCCCTGGTAGGTACCAAGCCTTTCATTTTAAAAAAGTGTAGCTTAATCATGGCTTCCTCTTTAATATCTTATAAGATGAAAGAAAAGGAAATGTTCTTGTAAATTAATATCTATTGAACATGTACTTTTCCTAAATTAATATTCCCAATAGTTTTCTGTAGAATATGCCAGAACTTTAAAAGTAACAGAAAATTAGCATTAATTAATTCATATTTAAAAATAGTATTACAGTAATATTAACACTGACATTGCTTTCGGAAAGAATTCAGAATTGCTGTACTATTTCTAATAAGGAAACAAATTTGACTGGTAAATGATACATTCTAATTTAGGAATATAGGAAGAAAGAGTGATGATGCACTTGCCCTAATACTGTTTATAGAAATCTCACCTCTGCTGTAAGTTTAGAATTTTTCCTTGAAGAGTCTATGGTCCATATAAATAAATAAGTGCCCCCAAACATGCTCATTTCAATGTGAGTTTTCACATTCTATTAAAATGTTAAAAATAGATCACAATGTAGGGCACCCAAATATTTAACTCAGGTTAGTGCCATGAAGAGCTGAAAGAAAGAGAGAAAGGAAGGAAGGAAGGAGAAAAGGAAGAAAGAAAAGAAAAGGAAAGAAAGGCATTGACTGAGGCTAAAACTCTATAATCTCCAACCACTGGTCAGTAAATTCTGTTGAAATTCAATAGTGTAAGAGACAAACATGCAAAAAGGCTGGTGAAACAATTCCTAAATGCCAAGAAAAAGAAGCCTATAGGTTTTCAGGAACCCTGAGGAGAACCGCTGAGGTCTCCATTGTAGCCTTCACTGCATCCCCACCTCCCCTTCGGTGAAGGTGTGAATAATCCTTCAGACAGTAAAGAAGCCTTTTCTGAGGTTGATGCTATTTTTAATGTCTTTAGCTGGACAGGCTTTCTGGACAGGTCCCCATGTACCGTTGCTTGTCTGGGAAATCAAGGTTCCTGGCAGTTGTCTTTCCCTGCTGTGTGTGGCAGGCAGAAATGATTCTCAGAAGAGGACCCCGGGATTTTGGCCAGGGGTTCAGAAAAAAGGCAGGCCAACAGAGGATGGAAACTAGGGGAGTAAGGGGCTCTGACTTGCAGAGGTGGAGAGGGAGAATCACTGGGAAATGAAAACCCTGATCATGCCTAGTGGAAAGTTGAATTCAAGAAATCTGACTACATATCATGGTTATATTTCCTCCGCATAGAACACCTTGGTTTTAAAAATACCCTTTTCTGTGTGAGGTGTTTCTGTGTGTGTCCTCCCAGGATTTCTAGAAGGTCCATCTTCAGAGGGTCATTAACATTATTTAAATATTCATGGTGGGGGAGGGGATTACAAGCTGAAATTTCAGACAGCTTGGGAGTGGGGGATGGCTGGCCACCCGCCGGATCCAGCCCCACGCGGTGTATCAGCTGCCTCCTTCCCCACCGCTGGCTTTGTTAACACACGCGCTCTGACACCAAGCCACCAGCTGCCACAACAGGCAGGGCAGCATGAAGGCTCTGGAGAGCCAGTGAACCAGAAGCATCCCTGTCCCTCAGCCTCTGGACCACGTCACGGAGAGGCCCAAAACACACAAAGACGCGTCTCCCACCAGCTCCCAGCGGTCCTGCTTACCCGGACACAGTCTTGGTGCTGGTAAGGGATGGGGAGCTTGACCCCTCGGATAGGAACTCAGCGGTGCCGGCCTTGTGAGGGCGCACACGCAGCCACACACTTCCATATACACTCATACGCACGTATGTATACACCAACGCACACGTCCAGATGCACGCACGCCGACACGGCCACACGTGCTTTAACACAGGTCCACGTACCCAGACACAGTGCCCTCTCCCCAGTTAGGAAATACTCGGCTTCACTTGCCCCATCCCTCCATCCCTCCAATCTATCCATTTACTCATTTCTTGCTTTCTCGGTGTGTGCCAAGATTTCGCCAAAGCCACAGACAGAAGGTGCGAGTGGTTGGGGAGGGGATATGGAAGCGGAGGGGCAGACCTCTGCCCCAGGCGCTGGGAAGGGGGCGGGGAAGGGGCGGGCTCCGGGAGCAGGCGGGCGGCG
>NW_006775143.1:8349619-8354056 GCF_000442215.2 Lipotes vexillifer | reverse complement strand
CCCCCGGCCCTCCAGCGCGCAGAGCGGCCGCGGCTCTCTGCAGATGCGCTCGCCCCAGCAGGGGCCTGCCGAACGCCTTTCCGCGGAGTCTCCCCGACGCCCCGAGGAGGAGGTAGCGGCCGCGCCGCGCTAGATCGGAGGCTGAGGACAGCGCCTCCGTCCGGCGCCCAGAGGTGGGTGTCCAAGCTCAGGCGCGGCGACCCAGGAAACCAAGTCCCTGGGGCCCCCTCCTGGTGTTGGGGCCTCGGGCGCGCGGGGAGAGGGTGGCTTGAGAGGGATTGGTCCCTTGGGAGGCCCTCTGATGCACCGCGGACTTTAAAGGGCTTTTATGGCCCTTGCCTAGTGGAGCGTGTGCGGGGCGGGGGCCTGGCTGGAAAGGGCTGTGACCCTGTGGCTTTGAATTCCTAGGTTTGGGGGAGGGCCAGCTTTTGGCTGCTTTATTCAATACTTACTCACTTATATATGCTTTAAAAACTAAACTTAGGAATACCACCTCCCTCCCACCCCCTCCGCCAAACACACACAGGGTCGGGCTGTACCGGAAAAGCAGAGAAAAATCAAAGGTCGGTAAGCCGCCTCTCCAGGCCTGGGAGCCGCGGTAGACGGAGCCAGCGGTTCCAGCTGGAGAAAGAAGGCGCGCGTCCTGACTCCTTTGATGGTAGCGCTGGGGGCATTTTCAGAAATCAGGAGCTTTGCAGGGAGACTGAGGCCGAGGAGGGCCGGGTTCTCAGCCAGCTGGAACCTTTTGGAACGGGGTCCGGGGAGCTGCTGCAGGAGGAGGGAGCAGCCCTTCTGCGCGCGGAGGGAGGGGGAACCGGGTCCGAGCTAAGCCTGGAAGTTCGGCCTGAGGCTGGGACCCCAGCTGTTAGGCTCTGGTGTTTTATCCTGGATAAAGCCGGAGGGTAGGTCTCTTTGGCCCCCTTTGTGGGGACACTGTGAGGAGTCGAGGGCGCGGATCGTGGTGGTGAGCGCTGGGGCAAGTGTTCTGAAATCGCGGTGGAGGCGACGCGCCTCCCGGGATAGGAGCTAGGAGCTAGGAGATACAGGCGGCCCTGAGAAATTCTAGAGAATCGTAGCGGAGAACAGGGGGCTGAATGGACGTCCGGGAGAGCGGGCTGTCCGGGAGCCCGCGGAGGGAGGCGAGGCGGGCCGGGGAGCTGTGGGGTTAGTGGCCGGTGAGGGCGGAAGGCGAAGCGGCGGCTGCAGGCGGTGGGGAGCGAGGCGGAGGGTGGGCCCGCGGGAGCGGGACCCGCAAGCTGGTTTCTGAGCTTCCCTGGACGGATTCGAGACGGCCAGCATTGGGGATCTCTCCCTGATCCGCAGAAGGGGGCGTCTGGGAGGGAAGTGACTCGTGTAGAGAGACGGTGGATTATTTCTCCAGACCCGGTTTCCCGCGTGGGGCAGTAGTGGCTTGGCAGATGTCTGCCTTCCCTGTAGCAGTTTCAGGCGCAGCAGCTAACCGCCTCCCCCTCCACGTATTTGCCTTTGAAAAGAACACACACACACACACCACAACCACACCCACACACACACACACACACACACACACACACACACACACACACACACACACACACGTCTCTCTATATAGTATATCCCTCAGTCTGCAGCTTAGAGGAAGCGGTCTTCCGTCTTATCACCCGTCACAGGCACCTGGAGGCTGAATTAGGACAAACCCACCACTCACCAGTGTAATCCCAGGGGATTTGTTTCCTTGGCTTTGTTCTAATTGAAGAGAGTTAATTTAAGCATCACACTTTTCTTCCTGGAAATGTTCGCAATTTAATTAAATACCCTCTTCCTGCTGGCAGCCTCCTCAACTTTGATCAATAAAATTTCAGAGTAACAGGTCTAGAAATGAGGCATATTTAGTAAGGAGTTCACTGCTTCTTTAAACATAAAGCCTTTTAAGAATTGAAACTTGCCCTAAAGCACCTCTAAACGGCTGTCCGATGCCTGCGCTCTCTTCTCCAGTTTTGATATAGGCTCTTTGCTTAAAGGGCATCTCCTTTGAGTGGGCACACCATGGGTCTTGTAGGCCCTGCAGTTATTTTGAGCTGCACCAATAAAATTAGTCATGAGCCAGAAGAAATGAAAGTAATATACCTTGGGTCTCCAGATACCTTACCTAATAGACTGGGCAATTAAGTGTTGAGATGCTTCTCTGGCAGTGGAGTTCATTTTCACCTTCTTTCTGGGATGCCAAGATGCTAGTGTGAGACTGGGCTTTGAGATGGGACAAACATTTTGAAATACCCATTATCTCATAGTTCTGGCATGACAGTTGAAACAGTTTCCTGCCTGCGGAGTTCAGGGCAGTGCTGTCAGAATTTATTTCACTTTCATAAGTGGCTCCTTCTGCCTCACTAGCCTCAGGATCTCTGGCTGATAAAGTGGAAGAGGTTGTCTTAATTTAGTTACCAAGTGAGAGGAAAATGGTCCACTGGTTGTTTTATTTCTAAACCTTTCAGTATTTTAATATAGAAATTACATATTAACTGTTGCTTCTAAAGTGTTAACACCCTGGACTTTCTAATTAGTTATAATTATGGGCTAGATTCTGCTGACTTTATAGATTTGGTGGACTCTTAAAACACCCATGTCCTAGATTTCTATCAAGGTTGTCATCACAAGTCTCTACATAATAGGAAAATGAGAAATGTTCCAAATAAAAATGCAATTGAATTTGGACGGGGGTTGTGTTGAGGGATTTTAATGATTAAAACAGGAGCATGTTGAAAATTGACTTCTGAAAACCAGTTTCATTTTTAAATTTTATACATTTCTCAGCACTGGTATGATCTGTCATGAATTAGCCTCTGGAATGGCTGTCCTTTGATCCTGAGAGACATGGGAGTCACCATTTGCTTAGATGATTGGTCAGGCATCCTGTTTAAGCTATTGGAAATTTCAAATTGATTAATGTACTTATCAGGTTCAACAATGGTTAGTAAGTTTTGCTAGAAGATTGCATCATTTTTTTGGTACTGTGCAAACTTGACACCCGGAGGCAGATTTGCTGTGATGCTAAAAAAGCTTAAGCTTCAGGGCCTTGCACTAGCACCAGCCTCATCCAGGAGCACTTTGGGTGGCTTGGGCCTGAGGGAGGCAGTGTGTCCATCAGCCATCAGGGGAGATAGATAGAGAGGGAGGGAGGGAGGGAGGGGGAGAGAGAGAGAGAGAGAGAGAGAGAGAGAGAAATATCTTTGTTAGATAATCATCTTCTAAGGATATATGACTGCTGTTAAGTTTTGGACATATGCCCTTCAAACACATTTTCCAGGAATATATTATTACAGAAAAGTTGAAATTATCTCTCTTGTAACAGGAAAATCCACTACAGGTTTCCCCCATTTTCTGAAAGATCACATTAGTGCCACTTAGCTTTTACTCAAGATCTACATTTCTCTAACCAAAAGAAATCCAAAGAAGATTTTCACTTCTATGAAAAAGCTGTTATCGAACTAATGTAGTCTTTGGTAAAATTGAAGTGCCTGCTGTAACGTGAGGTGGGAGTACTCTTTGCTTCATGCCAGTTCAGCTTTACCAAAGGTTTCATAGGAGTGGTCTGCTTTCTGATAGTGGGACAAACCTGTATTTTGCTCGGAAAGAAAACTATAGAGTATGTTTGTGTGATTTAAGTAGGACTTGATTAATTAGAATACTTAAGAAATAGAGTGCTCTAATAATTTCAGTAACTGAAATTTAAACTTGTCTTAAACATTTATTTCAACTGTTGTTGATGAAGATGTTTCTAAGATGTAATAAATGACTACCCCGCCTTGACCACTTCTTGCCTTAGTGAGTTTACCGTGGTGAATGTACTGTTGTCCTTCCCTTGACCGTTCAGGATTTTGTGGTCTCAGTGTGATGTTAGCGTAGATACAAATTGTAATTTTTAGAAGTGTAGCAGTGTAATCGCCAAACCTAGTCCAGTACAGACTCTGGAGGCTGGCTTTTGAGAAAACTAAAATCCCAGTATAAATGTTATTTCTGTTCTTTGCTCCAGTCTCTGAAAGATGAGCGCCAGAAAAACGAGTTAATCGAGACCTTGCCTTCTTCCTACAGTAAAACAGGATGCGCTTTCTCCAGGGTTCAGCCAGAGGTTCTTTATTCCTTTTGAAGTGAATTCAGAGATTGAGGAGGTGCAGAAGAGGACAGACAGCATGGGCGGAGGGACTGAGAGCATCCTTGGGCCCATTGACCTCTTTTGCCTTTGGTACTTTTTTTTTTTTTTGCGGTACGCGGGCATCTCACTGTTGTGGCCTCTCCCGTTGCGGAGCACAGGCTCCGGACGCGCAGGCTCCGGACGCGCAGGCTCAGCGGCCATGGCTCACGGGCCCAGCCACTCCGCGGCATGGCGGGATCTTCCCGGACCGGGGCACGAACCCGTGTCCCCCGCATCGGCAGGGGGGGGGGGGGCGGCTCGCCCGCCCG
>NW_006775143.1:8337369-8349563 GCF_000442215.2 Lipotes vexillifer | reverse complement strand
CCCGTGTCCCCTGCATCGGCAGGCGGACTCTCAACCACTGCGCCACCAGGGAAGCCCACCCTTTGGTACTTCTCTCTCAAGTCTAGGAGCACCAGTGCTATCAGGCCTTGGCGGGACACGTTTGAGTAGGATCAAGGAACATGTAAGTGGCATTTGTTCCTTTCTTGGTTGGAGTCTCGGAAAGACTGCATGGGCCCTGCAACTGTTAAAGGTACCCTTTGGAGGTAGAATGCTGAAGGTTTCCTTATTCAGGAAGAGGATAGGGCTGGGGATGAAATGATGGAGCTTCCCTCGAGTGGGTTTGTTTGTCTGTTTGTCTCGGAGGATACATGTCCGAGTTGGGGAAGTCATGGTGTGAATGCCAAGGAAGGGGAGAGAGCTGTAGAACTTGGTGGGGGTGACACTGTCCTCTGAACCCCCCTTTTCAGAGACTTTGTGGTCGGTTGGATGCTTGATTGGAGCAGATGGGGTGAGCAGAGCCAAATACACAGATACTGTAACTAACGCCCCAGTTATCCAGAGCCATGGCAGGGCCCAAACTCATTAGTGCGTTGGCCAAATTCTCTATAAGATCTACAGCATGTCACATAAACTGAGTCTTAGTTCCTTCATCTATAAACAATGGGATACGGAGAAGGTTAGCGTGGCCCCTGTGCAAGGATGACATGCAAATTCATGAAGTGTTCCATATTTTTTATACACACTACTGGATATAAAATAGATAACTAATAGGGACCTACTGTATATCACAGGGAACTCGACTCGATACTCTGCGCTGACCTATATGGGAAAAGAATCTAAAGAAGTGGATATATGTATATGTATAGCTGATTCACTTTGCTGTACAACAGAAGCGAACGCAGCACTTTAAATCAACTATACTCCAATAAAAATTTTTAAAAAATAATAAATAAATAAGTAAAAATAAAAAATGGGGATACCAAAACTTACCTACTTCAAAACTTAAATGAGAGGGCTTCCCTGTTGGCGCAGTGGTTGGGAGTCCGCCTGCCAATGCAGGGAACACGGGTTCGTGCCCCGGTCCGGGAAGATCCCACATGCAGCGGAGCGGCTGGGCCCGTGAGCCATGGCCGCTGAGCCTGCGCATCCGGAGCCTGTGCTCCGCCACGGGAGAGACCGCGACAGTGAGAGGCCCGTGTACCGCAAAAAAAAAAAAAACTTAAATGAGATAGGTATGGAAGCACCTTGAACATGTATTCTTCCCCAAATTGGTTGTTTTCTTAAATTAACCAACATCTTCTTTCATCTTTATGGCAGATGCAAATAAGTAAACAGTTTGTAAAGTTAATTTTTAAAAATGCCAGCAATTGTGTAGCACATCAGTTGTTCATGCTTTACACTGATCAGATCCAGAAGCTTTGGGCACAGAGGTTCTCCAGGCCTGACCTCCACGCCCACCCCACAGCCCCCTTTTGACTTGGGGAACCTGGCTGACATCCTTCTCGTCCCCTTACCCCGAACACTTGCACTGTTGTATCGAGGCTTCTTCCAGTCTTCTCTACCTGCTCTCTCCTGATGCTTCGAGTAGGTCAGAAATTGCTTCTCAATGGGAAAATGGACCCAAATTTTCAGGACCCTAATCCTGGGCTTTAAGCTCACTCAGTGACCGGCAGTAGGATGGGGGTCACTGGGCTTCCCCTTCACGAACTACTGCAAGCCACTTTGCCAGCTTTCATGAGTTCACTCTGTCATAAGGCAGGAACATGGATGAATGTATTAAGTAAAGATTTGCCACGAGGGTTAAAATAAAAAAGGTTTTCAGAAGAGCCTGAGAAGCATAGTGAATTCAGTCCTTTTTGTCTTATCATTGAACTTCTCACAGATTTGCAGTAGAGTTGGCTGCTTGGATGGATGATTATGTAGCAGCCAGGTGAGGTGGGCACTCCAGAAACGTTATTTTGAGTTAATTCTTAAGTGCTACAAATCATTCTTTTTAACAAACACATATAAAAGGTAACCTCCACCCTTGGTCCAAACCTCGCCACCAAATTCATGGTGCCACGCCTGTAGTAGGATGAGCCTGTGTATTTAAGAAAGTGAGTCCGTTAGGAAAAGCAGTTGGGGATTCATAAACAGCATGACTGAAAAAGCAGAACACTGTAGCACCTAACCCAGTTTGTGATGCCCCTGTGAAGTTTTCTTTTTAATCACTGTCTGCTGGAGGGAGGTTCCCCTCAGAACGTCTCCGGAGGGAGAACTGTCCAACTCAGGGCCAGTGACTCTCCAGTGTATGTACTCTGTTTAAGGGCCTCAGCCCTGCATGAAGACCCAATTTCCTGGGAGTTTGCCTGTTCACTTGAGCAGCATATCTGGACATGTGATGCATCACCCCAGTGTCCATAGAGTGGCAGACAGTGTCCATATGATACAGACCGTCAGTGTCACCCATGTGGGAGGAGCCTCGATACTGCCTATTAAACTGGTTTTGCTGGTGACGCCAAGACCAGGTGATGGTGGCAATCCTGGTGATCTGTCAACAGGTCTGTGAATTCTACCTGCACGTTCTGCCCTGTGGAGCACCCAGAGTCCTTATCTGCTACGTATGATTGGCAAGCAATCGAGTCAGTGTATATCAGTGGTGGTCCAGAACTATTAACCTCTCTTTGAACTACATAAGGATGTTTTTTCTTGCTCTGCGTATGCTTTAGCGAGGAAGCCTTGAAAAGGATTATTACTGTGCAGAGCAAGGATAAACAGTGATGCTAGAGCAGTTTTTCTGGGTTGTCAAAGGGTGCTGGACTGGACGTTACCCCACAGGCCTTAGAGCGCCCTGGGTTGGTGAGGTTTAGAGGAGAATTTTGCCAGACCTTCCAGGGTTATTGTCTTTTGTCGGTTAGAAGGAAGAGTGTGTGCGTGGAACTGGTACCCACACCACTCCAAGTTCTGTGAAGAGAGAGCGTTTCCTTAGGTGGCCATCCTGTCCATCGCCATGGCTTTTCCCAGGGTGTTTGTGATGATCCTGTGGGTCTTGGGCTGAGCTAGCGCTTCCTGCGGCAGAGACCAGCCCTGCAGACTCTGGGGGAAGCCCCGACCCTCAGATGCCTTTCTTCCCACCCAGCCCGACCAGCCTCGAATGCAGAGCTCTGCCAGGGCCGCCTGAGCCCCGCACCTGGGTGAAGGTGGAGGAAGGCCAAACCACACTTGCCTGTAGGCAATTAACTGCCGGCTTGCTGCCCCTCTCCCATTGCAGCTGACTGTCTCGGCTTCTATTCTCATGACGACATTTGCACAGTGGAATCATGCAGAAACTTACTTTGTTTGGAGCAATGCCTCACATACATTTTTTCTGATACAGCCTACAAATGGAGAAAGACACCATTGTTGAACACTTTTCGTGGGGGGTGGGGGTGGGGATGGTGAGAGAGTGATTTTCCCAAAGGAATACATCTTACTTAATATTCTAGAAAAATCAAGTACTACACAGCCCTGAATTCAAAAGCTCTCTCTGTATGTATGTTAAAATCAGGGTCTATGTGTCATGTGCTGTGTGATCCCAACGCTGTATTTAGCCTGGCAAATTAGTATTTTTGCATTAGAACATTTTATCCTTGCAAAGGATTGCAAGGATTCTCCCCGTACACAATTCCAGATGAGTAGAATTCATTCATTTGGGGAGGAATATGAAGAAACTGTTTTGGAAATTGAGATCCAACCCACAGCACTTGCGATTATTCCTGTTTGAGATCATTTTTCCTTTTGAGAAAAGTTTAAATCAGTGTTAAATGCAGCATGGAGGTGGACCCAGAGAGTGGGAGGCATTGCTTTTGCATGAAATCACAATGTGTACATTGTTTAAAAATATTCTTTTCATCCTCTGCTTCATTACCAAAACAATTCACAGCCTCCAAAGGACGACAGACGTTATGGTATAAGCAACGGAGAGAGTATAAACTGGAAGAAAGGAAAGGGAAGAAATCCCTCCTTTTCCAACCACCACTCAGAATGGAATTGAGTTTTTTCTTCTGGGGAATTCCCTGTAATCCCCAGGGATGGCTTGACCTTGAGGTTTCTAGGCTTGGTGCTGGGAGGAGCTAAGAGGAAAAGGGGAGGGAATTAACATTTTCTGAGCTCCAGACACCAGACTGGTTGCTTTATCTTCAATGTCTTACCTAATGCTAGTAATCACCACCATTTTTCAAATGAGGATCCTGAGGCACTGGGAGGTTATCAGGTAACCAGCCAAGCTGTGCGACACCAGCCAGTTTTCTTATGCAGTTTTCCCTCTTGTTAACTAAACCAGTGCTAAAGGGCCCTGGTGCTAGAGTGTGGTCTGAGGACCTGCGGCGTTAGCATCACCATTACCCAGGGGCTTTGTTGAAACTAGAGAATCCTGAGCCCCATTCCAGACCTGCTGAGTCGGAATCTGCATTTGTAACAAAATCCCTAGGGACTTGTATGCACAGTATGGTGTGAGAAGCTCTACTACCCGGGACTTGGAGGGCGAAGGTCTGGCAGATACCACCGAGAAAACTAGCCAAACCTCAGGACTGCGATCAGCAGACTGACTTGAGTGATTGGTCTATCTGGGAGGGGGGATGGGTGCAACAACTATCAATAGACTCTAGCAGGATGCAGCTAAGCATCTTAAAATGCACAGGATGCCCCCCTCCCCTCTCAACAAAGAATTATCTTGCCCCGAATGTCCACAGTGCTGATTCTGAGAAACCCAGGTCTAGTCGTCCATATCTGGAATTCACATCCTGTAGATATGTTTCCACAGCTTCCGATGCCTGCAGCTCTCTAGCAAGTGTGACTTAGGTGATACTGATTGCATTTTGCTATGCAAATGTGATTCTCTTTACTGGGACTTGGAAAGAGTAAAAGAGCTGAAATTGCAGCATGATAGATTTCCATTAGGGTTATGAGAGTGTCTGGCTCTGGTACCCAGGATGTTGCAGAAATGTTTCTGAGCGTGTACTGAGTGCCCCCCACTGGGGGTCACTCCGCGCCCTCCAGTCCTGCCTGGCAACAGTACCTTTTGTTTGTTTTACCCCCCCAAACTTGCCCAGGCCTCTGTTCTATTTCTCAGCCTCCAAGCAAGCTGTGTTGGGTCAGCTGTGATACCTGGAGGCTGGGGGAGGAAAGGGAATAAAGGCAAGACTGGTGAAGGGAAGCAAAGCCTATTTCCTACCACCTTGCCTCCCTGCCTGCCCCTGGGATCTACTCATCTCCCCCTTTTCTCACTCAGCTCCTCCAGTTACAGCACCTCCACTGACAAACACCTCTCCTCTCCTCTCTCCCTGCCCCTTCTCTCTCTCTCTAGATTCTGGCCCAGAACATCTGGAACTCTCTCCCCTCCATCCCCTCTGCCTCCCTCCCTCCTTTTCTCTCTGCTTCCGTTTGTGAGCTGAAAAATCAACCAGAATCACGACTGGGAAGTGAAACCAGGATGCCCAGTGTATATTAAGGGAGGGAAAAGTTTTGAACTGAAATTCTATCCGATAAAGAACCCTTGGCATTTATCTCCTTCAGAATGGCTACAAACACCTCTACCTACTTTCTTGTTTTACTCTGATTAAAACTTGCTTTTTCTCGAGCTCTAGAGCTGGAAAACAGAATTCTTTCTGGGTTCTAGTGTGTTTTCCAGCTTTCTTTCACTGTCGATATTATAACGATCATTTTCCTATACTTTTAAATGAACATTGTCATTGAAGTAGATTGTTCTCAACAGTTTTAGATTTATCACCGAGGCATCCCAAGGAGAAGAAAATCTCTTCGCAACTTCTGTGTACCTTCTTTTCATAACTCTCATGATCCTTTGCAAATGAAAGGGGACGCCTTGGGGAGTGACGGCAGGCTACACAGAACATCCAGCTCCAGCATTTGGAACCAGAAGCCAGGGCAGATGAAGCTGGAGTGCTGGGCTTCTGGCCAGAGTGGAATGAATCTTCCCAGCACTGGGAAGCCTGTGTTTTTCCAGCAGATCAGCTGATCTACTCCAGAGGGCTTTAAATTGGGAAATGGGGAGTTCTGGGGAATAGTGGAAATCAGAGAACAGGAGATCAATTGCTATGGAGGATTATTGGTTAAGTCACAAAAAGGGGGAGATTTGACATCTGGTAACTGATTCCTAGTAATTGTTTTGAGAAAATAATTGGGAAATCAGTATTAGAAACAATTTTGTCTTTAATATGAGTCCTAAAGATGTATAAATGAGAGGAAGAGGACTTTCCTGGTGGTCCAGTGGTTAAAACTCTGCGCTTCCACTGCACGGGGTGCAGGTTCAATCCCTGGGAACTAGGGTCCCACATGCTGTGCAGTGCGGCCAAAATAAATAAATGAGAGGAAGAAAACCTTAGAGGACTTTGTCCCCCGAGGTACCCCTCCTGCCTTCAGCCCACACCCTCTAAGTGTGTTGTCACATCTCATGAACGCCTCAGGGGTCCTCTTGGGCTTGATAATGTATGCCATCTTTTGAAAGATCCACTAAATTCTTTTGGCCACAAATTATGCCTTTCAAAATCATCCTGGAAGAATGCTAGTAAGAATCATTACACAATTCACTACTGCAAATCCTTGGACACATACAGAGTAACAATTACTGGGGCTTTATGAAGAATGGGTCCAAACCAAGGGCAGAGTTTACATGAACAGAGGAAAACATAATTCAATATGTGCACAATTGAATAAAACCTTGAACCTTTAACATGGGCCCATTTTCATACACAAATTGGGATGAAGCTTCTTTCAAAAGAGTGTAACTTTGAAAAAGCTCAGATTTTCATATTTCTTCAGTGAGTTGAATCTTCCATAAGTGCAGATACTGGGAGATTAAAGGGGATTTAAGATGCTTCTGATAATGAATATTCATTGAAAATTAGACCCTCTTCCAAGTGCCACATATGAATCGCCATCTTTCTTGCTTTTTTTTTTTTTTTTTTTTTTTTTTTTTTTTTTTTTTTTTTTTTTTTTTTTTTTTTTTTTTGCGGTACGCAGGCCGCTCACTGTTGTGACCTCTCCGGTTGCGGAGCACAGGCTCCGGACGCGCAGGCTCAGCGGCCATGGCTCACGGGCCCAGCCGCTCCGCGGCGTGTGGGATCCTCCCGGACCGGGCCACGACCCCGTGTGCCCTGCATCGGCAGGCGGACTCTCAACCACTGCGCCACCAGAGAAGCCCTATATTGCCATCTTTAACCCTCGTAACGTCCTCCTGTTGGGAAGATACCAGTATTAGAAATTTTTGTTACAGATGAAGAAACTGAGCACAGTGGTTTAAGACAAGGGCATATATCTAATAGCACAGTCAGAATTTGAATCCTTGTAGTCTGGCTTTTATATGCAGCCTCTTAATCTTTACCAAATTTATTCTGCCTTCTTTGTACTTAAGACAAACTCAACTTGCCCTCTCCTACTGCAGTTGAGGGTATGGATCTCAGTCCATAAGCAAAGGCTTGCAAAAAACGTAGCATTTTATAACTTATGTAAGTTAACTTAATTTTGTCTCCAAGCCTTCAGTCTGTCCGGCTAATAGAAAATTTAACCTCAGTTATCTTGGGGAAACGCCCACCTTATGATTGCATCCAAGGTCTAAGATTTTAGGAAAAGGGCCATCTAGACACCTCCTGACACCGGTTTTAGTTGTGATTTCCAGTCACGTGTCTGTATTGCTTTGACTGTTTCTGTCCACATGGGCAAGTTTGAGGCTCTCGGCTGTTCCACACAGACATGGGATGGAGCCCGCGAATCCTTGGCAAATCTGGGAACCTGGAGCCTGGAGTCTTTCCTTTCTGAAGTCTTGCCAGCTCTACTGGGAGCTTCCAGGGAACAGAGCAAAACACCCAGAGGTAGAGGATGGAAGGGTGCTTTCTAGAATGCCTTGCATAATCTTGTCTATAGCTTAGATTTTTACAAAAGCTAGGAAGAACCTTGACTCCTTGACACCAGATCTCCAAAGCAAGCATCCTGCTGGCTGCCTGCCTGCCTAAGGGGGAGGAAGGAGGAGAGAACGTAAAAGGAGAAGATATTCATTAAGATCTCAGAAATATTCATGGACTAGAGTGGTGGTTGCCAGGGGCTGCGGGTAGGGAGGAATGGGGAGTTAGTGTTAAATGGGTACAGTTTCAGGTTTGCAAAATGAAAAGAGTTCTCTGGATGGGTGGTAGTGATGGTAGCAGAACAATGTGAGTATACTTAATGCCCCTGAACTGTACACTTCAAAAATGGTTAAAATGCTAATTTTACGTTTGTATATTTTACCACGATAAAGCGTAGTCATCCACACAGAAATTTTATTTCATTTGTACCAATTTTGACTTTTACTAAAAACAGTCAAAAGATAAATCCAAATGACAGAAATAGAAAATAAACATCACCATCAAAAAAAAAAAAAAAGTTCATGAAAATCTATCTTTTGAAAGCTAAAGGAGAGCAGTAGATTTGAATCCTCCAGTGGTGGGTGTGTTCGCTTCCTTCAAGGGAAGCGCTGGTCTTGTCTGACCTCTGAGCCCAGCCTTGGTCTTGAAGACAGTGGGCCCCGAACACCCAACGGTAAAGTGGCCTCAGAAAGTGTTTGAGGTCCAGCTGGTCCATTCCCTTGAAGAACACTCAGCAAGATGGGCCTGTGTGGTTCATGGTACCCTCTTTGGAGCCCACAGGACTGATTCGAAGAGGAGAACATGTGTTGAGCTGTGTTTTCCTACTGTCTAGGCTGCTCTCTGGCCCTGGGATGAGGGCAGCTCCATAATTACCACACCTCTGTCATCAAAGGAATCCCGAGTTGTCACATTTCTCAATATTGTTTCCTTTGCAAATTAATTCTGGTTTGTCATATTTCCAAGGTAGAAACTACCTCTTCTTGCTTTTTTTTTTCCCCCCACTGTAGCTCCATGATAAGGGAAATGATGGATGCCTGGACTTGTCTTCCAGCATCCAGGGCACTGCATATCTGGGCCCTGCAGGGGCCCAAGCTCTGAAACAGGAAGAGGTGCCTGTCAAGGTCTCAGAGACACACTTTCTTAGAGTTTGCTGTCTTCTCATGCTTCCCAGGCTGTCAGAAAGGGCATGAGAGTGACCTGGGGGTTTCGAGGCTGTGGAAACACAGTGGGGGCAGCCCTGGATGGCTCTTCCCCTCTGTGGGCTTTGCTGTCACCCCGGCAGGGTGACTTCCAGGCGGAGGGCCAGCTCCCTGACACCCATGGCAGCAGGGTCCCTTCTGCCTGCAGGCCCTGAGAAGCATGCTGGGGCATTTCTGTGATGGCACTGCTAGTTCTTCCCCTTGCTTGCTTGCTTTTCATTTTAATTGTGGTAAAATACACATAACATAAAATTGACCATCTTGACCATTTTCAGTCATGTTAAGTACATTCACATTGTTGTGATGCCATCACCATCCATCCGTCCACGGACCTTTTCATCTTGTAAAATTGAAACCCTTTGCCCATTAAATACCAACTCCCCCTTCCCCTCTCCCCTTCCAGCCCCTGGTAACCACTGTCTACTTCTGGTCTCTCTTAGTTTGGCTACTCTAGGTAACTCATCTAAGTGGAATTACATAGTATCTCTCCTTTTGTGACTGGCTATTTCACTTAGCGTAATGTCCTCAAGGTTCCCCCATGTTTTAGCAGCTGTTAGAATTTCCATCCTTTTTAATATTGGTGAATTATATTCCAGAGTATGTCTATACCATATTTTGTTTATCCATCATCCATCGATGGACACTTGGGCTGCTTCCACCATTTGTCCCACCCTTGTTGTTGAGAGGCACGATCCGTCTGTGAAGTCCTCCGGAGATCAAAAGAATTCCCTGGTCCCTATTTTCAAGGAGTTCACTTCTCTAGCAAGTGCCAAAGTACTAATACAGGAAAAACTAAATCACAGTAAATCATCGTATATTATGAGACATCTGTCAGGACATGTCACAAGAGGATGTGGATTTGCAAAATGCATGGCTTAGAGAGAGTACACTCTACAGTGTGGATTCCAGAGGTAGGTAGCCCAAGCCCCAATCCTGGCTCTGTCTGTAGTATCCATGTCACTTTGGGGGAATTATTGAATCTTTCTAAGCTTCAGTTTCCTTCAGTCTGTAGAATGGGGATAATAGTACTTTCCCCATAGAGTTGTTGGGAGGTTTAAATGAGAAAACATTGATAAAGAGTTTAACAGAGAGTCTGGCATGTGGTTAGCATTCAAGACTAACATATAGAGAAAGCAACCTATTAGCCACTAAATGCCAGTCAGTTCTTTTTAATATATTGTTCTTGTTCTCTTAATCTGACTGTAAACATTGGTATCTGCATTTGCCACAATTTCGCAAATATTTGTGGTTCCTATTCTGTCTTTCCTCTTCATCGCCCTTTAAGATTATGGTAGTTTGCATGGTAATCGATTTTGGAGATTCTCAGATTATTCAGTAAGAATAAGATGTTTTTATCAGATAATTGATAATAAAAGTGAATATGGCCTGGCTTTCTTATCCATGGGAGGATATAAAATGAGGAAGGGAATGACCGTTAGTAGATAACCTTTATCTAACTGGCGAGGGAGTTAGCTTTCCCTAACTCTGGGCCCCTTAGAGAGAGGGGGAGGCCGGGTTCCATCTCTTGGTAACATAGGTCTGATAACATTGCCTATGTAGATAGTGCTTTTGTGGCTGTTCTCTCAATTAAAAATTTCATATTTAGATTATTTTAATCTCAAAGATGGAAGTACTCTCATTTTTTTCTAGTGATGCTTAAGAAAACTTTAAAAAATTGATAGGTTTGCTGAATGAAATATTTTTCTCTTCAAGGGTGCCCTAAGGCATTCTAGAATGTAGGTCTAAGGCACATCATCTGGCTGGTGCATTACTTTATTCTGTTCCTGTTTGTCTGCTTGGTATTTCCAACCCAGGAGTCCACCGACTGCAAGGCAATTGAATCCATTATTACCCAGGAGAAAAAAAGTCTGAGTCTCCCTTGCCCCAACAATAGATTTCTCTAAAAAAAAAAAAAAAAAAAACTAATAATAATAAAGGCATTTGAGAGGAGCGGGTGCAAACACAGGAAGCTCCTCCTCCACCCTAGCTGTTGCTAAGCTGTAAGCTAATATTGTGAGAGAGAAAAAAATATCAAGTTCTCAACTTTCTTTGCCATACCGCTTTGTATTTTTTTTACTAGCATTAACAAAGGTTTCCCCCCAAATGCTGGTTAAAGCTGAATGGTTTGTCCTTCAGTTTGTAGACTAGGGAGCTTTGCTTAGATTAACTCAAGGTGCCCAGGCTTCTTCCACTCCTCTTGGAGTTCTTTTGACACCTTCCCTATTATTCTGGTGGTATCTTTCAATCAGCTTTTCTGATCAAGTATTTATGGTGACGATTACTCAGTCTGCTGGGGTGGGTAAAGGAATGTTGTGGTGCCTTTAAATATATTTGTCTATTTGTCATCAAAAGTGAAAACCAAACTTGGAGATTTCTTTTCTCTATTTAAATTTGGAGACTTTTCTTTTTGCCAAAATCTCTGGAGAATGATAAGGTAGCAGTGGTTGAAATACTTCTGCAGCTTTTAGCAAGGGAGGATTTAGCAAGTGAGAGTTTCCCAGATTGGGTTTAGATTCATATTTGTTTATGTTCCAAACTTTTTTTTTTTCTTCTGTAATACCACAGTTTTGAGTATCAGCAGAACTTGGGGCAGATAGTATCTCATGGAATGTGTGTAATCCTTTGGGGTTGTACATTTTACTCAAATAAACTTTCATGACGGGTTGGTTAAATAGGACAAAGTCTCCAGCAGACTTCACTTGACTCTCTTTGTTCTTTTCCTGTTTTCCTGATCAGACTTCTGTCCAGCCCCCTTTAAAGAGGGCAGCTGAGTAGCGTGAAAATAAGGGGTTTAGGTGGTGGTGCAGTTAAGTTACTGAGGGATGTTGTGGGTTTAGTCTCACTTGACACTAATAGTGAAGTGATATGGGAACCCCCCACTCCATCTGCTCCAGTGGTGGGTCTGGGGAGCTCTCCAGTGATGGAGAGTAACTCCTCTCTTGGTTTTCTCACTTCTGGATACCAGAAGTAATTAGCCCTTGGTTGGCAGAGTGTAGAACTGCCCACCAAGGAGGGATCTTATAGTACGGAAGCAAGAGCATAACGTAGGAAGGAAGTTGACATTTTTCAGGGTCAGCTCTACCTAATTTGCAAAATGTTATATTTTCGAAAGCCATCAAGTAATCCACAGACTCATCAAATCAAAGGGCTAGGTTGTAGG
>NW_006775143.1:8328400-8336787 GCF_000442215.2 Lipotes vexillifer | reverse complement strand
AAGAATCCTGTAGAATTGGGGAGTTCAGAACGACTTGATCAAGTTATTCTACCTCCCAAAGCCTTGGTTTTGTAAACTGCAAAATGGGCTAATAATACCTATGATTAGTTGTTGCCGTGCAGTAACCAATCCAGAGTGGCTGGTGTATTTTCAATAATACATATATATTTTTAAATTATTTATTTATTTATTTATTTTTGGCTGCATTGGGTCTTTGTTGCTGCACACGGTCTTTTTCTAGTTGCAGCCAGCGGGGGCTACTCTTCATTGCAGTGTGTGGGCTTCTCATCGTGGTGGCTTCTCTTGTTGAGGAGCACGGGCTCTAGGCGCGTGGGCTTCTGTAGTTGTGGCACGTAGGCTCAGTAGCTGTGGCTTGCGGGCTCTAGAACGCAGGCTTAGTAGTTGTGGCGCATGGGCTTAGTTGCTCCGTGGCATTTGGGATCTTCCCGGACCAGGGCTTGAATCCATGTCCCCTGCATTGCGGGTGGATTCTTAACCACTGCATCACCAGGGAAGCCCTCAATAATATATTTTTAATAAATGTAAATTTCCCTTCCTCGACCATTCAGGATCAAGTAAGTTGCCATGTAGAAGTGTTTTGAAAACTACGGATATTAATTATTATTTGTGTTTGCCTCTTAGTTGATTTTAAAACATTTGTCCGAGGAACAGAAGAAAAATATCCCTTGATTGTGAGACAGGTGCATTTTTAGTATGTTAAGTCCACTGCCTATCTTTCTTTTTTTTAAAATTTATTTATTAATTTTTATTGGAGTATGGTTGCTTTACAATGTTGTGTTAGCCTCCACTGCGCAACAAAATGAATCAGCCATACACATACAGATATCTCTTCCCTTTTGGACTTCCTTCCCACTTAGGTTACAGCAGTGCATTAGGTAGAGCTCCCTGTTCTATATTCCCAGTATGTTCCCATCAGCTGTCCATTCCTCCCACCCTACCCCTCTCCCCCTTGGTATCCATATATTTGCTCTCTACATCTGTGTCTTCATTTCTGCTTTGCAAGTAAGATCATCTATACCATTTTTCTAGATTCCACATATATGCATTATGATACAATACTTGCATTTCTCTTTCTGACTTACTTCACTCTGTATGGCACTCTCCACTGCTTATCTTTCTTATGGCTCATTAACATGGTCGATTTCAGCCCTTCAGTATGTAGCACAGAATCTTCAGCTGTTTTCATCAAGTATGTTCTTGGGTTGTAAGTTATCAGATGATCCTGTGGGTGGGTCTCTGTCGGCTCCAAAATTAAATGACATGTGTGAGTTTTCTTACTGACTTAACTCAAAAGCCATAGGATGACTGGGAGGCACTGAGGAAATGACAGCTTCCAGATAGTCCATTGGCTTTCCAGAACCTGTGTCTTTGGGGAGACAATTGAGGCAGAGCTAGAACTGCAGTTAAGTGACTCCCAGAGGCCCCTCACACTCACCGGTTTCCGCCTGGTCTGATTTATCAGGAGTGATGGGAACATGATTCAGAGATGGTCTTATAAGTACTTTTATTCTGGTTGAATCATATCTGGTGGCTATTTCCATTTTTCTAATGTTATCTGATTAGCTCAGGGATGCCCAACCTTTATTGTCCTGACTCACTGAGGGACGCTGCTTGGTCATGAATGGGGAGACCCTGGGGAGGAAGAGGGTTGGCAGGCATTCCCCCCTGACGGGTATCCTGGCAAATTCCAGGGAGGGAAGCATGTGATCATGACTTCCAGCAAAGCCTTACTCAAACCTTGCAACACAACCCATTGTGGAAACCCTTTCATCGACGCTAATACATTCATCTTCTCCTGAAAGGAGGCTGAGCTGACATCATCCTGTCCCATATTGCACACCAAGAAACTGAGTCTCAGAGACGCTAAGGGAATGGCTTAGAGTCCCACCCTTAGATCTGGTAAAATTCCTAGTGGATACAGACCACCAAAGTTAGAGGAGAAAGGAAAGTCTAGAAAGACTTTCTCCTTCTACTTTAAACTTTCCTGTATTGGTTAGCTTCCAAAGAGTGATGATAATTTTTTTTTAATCATTTTTTAAAAAGCTAAAAAATGTATTATATTTGTGATTATTATTCAAATTCAAAGAAATGAAAAAGGAGCTAATCAATCCTCTAGTTCAGTCCTCTCATTTTTACATATCAGAAGACTAAGACAAGTACCATTAAGTAATTTGGTCAAGGTGATACATAAGCTGGCAAGTGGTATAAAATATATTTCAAAAACTTAATAGACTACCTGTGATTACTAAAGCTCTGTATTCCACTAAATACACCTTTAGCTGCCTGAACTACCCCAGATGACTCTGAGCTGTACTGTTTTTTTTTTTTTTTTTGCGGTACACGGGCCTCTCACTGCTGTGGCCTCTCCCGTTGCGGGGCACAGGCTCTGGACGCGCAGGCTCAGCGGCCATGGCTCACGGGCCCAGACGCTCCGCGGCATGTGGGATCTTCCCGGACCGGGGCACGAGCCCGTGTGCCCTGCAGCAACAGGCGGACTCTCAACCACTGCACCACCAGGGAAGCCCTGAGCTGTACTGTTGAAAGAAAGGCTCCTGACCCTTGTCTTTGGGGGTCTGTGAGACTTGGGGTGAGAACTTGGTGCTTCCTGGTACTTGCATGACCTCGGGGCACGTGACGCTTCTTCCTTATATCTATTTCTTCATCTGCAAATGGGAATAATAATTCCCATCTTGCAAAGTTAGAATTAGAAATTAGAGGTAATGAATTAGGTAGAATCCATCTGAAATCGCCGTGTTTATAGATTAAGATGGTCAAGTATTGGGAATGTCGTATAGTTTAACCTAAAATATAAAGAGTCTGATAGATGCTCAGTAAATAGTAACAGTTCAAGTTATAATAGGGGATACAATAGAATTTTTATGGGTATTATAGTGAGGTCCCAAATGTCTGTTTCCTTTTCTCAAGGAAACAAGGAAGACCAAAATAGCTTTGCGTTTTCTTAAATTTTACAGGTGATCTCTGACTTTGGAAAGCTTCTTACTTGAATGCCCGCCCTGCCCCCCATGGCCATTCAGGACGTGATCATTCTTTTGATGTCTTTGACGGTTCATGGCTCAGTTAACTTTCTTCCATTGCTCTTGGGGACAGGTCCTCTGTAACCCCGCCTTCCGGTTTTCTTTGATTGAAAATCAGTTATTTTTCTTTATTTTTTAAAAGAATTTTTATTTTTTAAATTTATTTTTGGCTGTGTTGGGTCTTCGTTTCTGTGCGAGCGCTTTCTCTAGCTGTGGCAAGCGGGGGCCACTCTTCATCGCAGCGCGTGGGCCTCTCACTGTTGCGGCCTCTCTTGTTGCGGAGCACAGGCTCCAGATGCGCAGGCTCAGTAGTTGTGGCTCACGGGCCCAGTTGCCCCGCGGCATGTGGTATCTTCCCAGACCAGGGCTCGAACCCGTGTCCCCTGCATTGGCAGGCAGATTCTCAACCACTGCGCCACCAGGGAAGACCCCGAAGATCAGTTATTTTTAGGTTAGAAACTTTTCTGCACAATAACTGCCCTGCCTCACTAATGCATAGAAAATGGATATCCTTTCAGGATTTTTAGCACTGTTATAGTTTCTCTTCAGATAAATTTTGGCTAAAACTCTATAAAATTCACCTAGACTGAAGTAATATTATTGAGTTGTAAGAACCTGAGGATGATTTTGGGGATTCCTGTGTTTTGGACGTCACTGTGTAATTACCTAAATGTTTTGCCTTGGGCTTCATATGACTAGTTTATAAATACACAAGATTTATAAGGTCATTCTAAGTAAAAATTTTGGTTATTTATGGTTTTTCTTGGCATTATATATTCATAGATAGTGCAGACATTGAGCATTAAGGAAACAGTGAGGGGTGAGTTATTATTAGTTCATATTATTATTTCATTTTATTGGATTTTTGAATTGTTTCTTCTCAGATTTTCTCTGAACGCGTATAACACTACATCCAGGGAAATGTGCTACTTAAGCTTGTTGGTAAAAGAAATTTAACCATGTTTCGCTATAAAACAAACCACTGACATGGGCAGAGGTGGGGGGAGAGGGGAGAAAGAAATAAAAGAAAATAATGAGAAAATCCTAAATCTTCATCATTTTCCATAGGCTTCAACCCAGTTTTCTACTCCCCAAAGTGACAGGCTAAGCCGTTTTATTTGTTGTCTTTTGAACGATTAAGAAAAAGGAAGCTGACATTCATGTAAAACTTAACTCACTCAACAACTTCAGATGCCTGGTGGTAACATCACTGCACACATTTTCAAGATTTATCTTGTTTCATTAAAACTGCAGATGTTATATCATCTGTTTTACTTGTCTACATAGTTTTATTACCAGGCAACTTAGTAGTCTTGCAGTCTAGGTAAAAACAGGAAAGAGAAGAAATTGGGAAAGTTGGAAGAATAAATTCCACCACCTCCAGTGTGGCAGTGATTGTTAGTAATGAAATATGAAAGGATCAGGTACTGTGCATTTAGATGCCCTATGAAGAAAGCACATCTAAGGTAGTAACATTCCAACTTTTTAAAAAGTTTTATCATTTAGTAGATTTCCCGGGTGGCCACTAGAGAATGGATTTGGAGGAGCTTGCAGTGGTCCAAGGCCAGTGAGGGCTTTTGAGGGCAGTGGCAGGGATAACAAGGAAGACCTGACCTTTCATGTGACCCCTCCTTGGCTCCCTTCCCAGGCTTCCTCCTTTTGTCTTTTTCTCCTCTGTAAGGGCAGGATTCCACGGCAGCCTTTGAAGATCTGGCACTTAGCTTATGCTCTGAGAATTTACCAAGTGAATTCTTGCTTCTTGTAAATAGTAACCCACCAGCCTGGGTAGCATGTAGGAGAAACAGGATGGGATGTCCAGCCATGGACCAGATTGCCAGCGCTAAAGCGGGGCTCATTGCAACATAGTGCTTTCTGCCTGTGTGTGAAGGATGGAGGAATGCTGAGCTTGAATCATGAGGGTAAAAGTAGCCTCTCAAAATACCCTGCAGCCATTCTGGGATGGATAGGATGATGGACTCACTCTGGACCAGCTCCACGGCTTGCCTGGCAGGTGGCCAAGCAGAATGGGGCGGTCCCTGATTGATCAGAGGTCTCCAAAAACTGCGTGCTGCTAACCTCGGATCTTTCTAGAATCATGTAGATGATAGAATTTGCCTGTGGTGTCAGTTGTGGAAAAGGAAGAAAAACTGAAGGTGGACCTGAGAGAAATGATTTGTCCTGGGTCCTCCCTGTTCTGAGAATGGCACTAAGGGTTTGAAGGAAGGGATGGGGAAGACATTGGTTGCGAGAGATTTGTAGTTAGGACATGGGCATCCTTACGTGCAGGAGTCATGTCTTGTTTGGGGGAGCAGTGTTTATATAGCATAAACGCTCTGGAAGTATATGGACCACCAGGAGGCATAATCTGTCCATATGATGCCTGCCTGCCCTACAAAGGCAGTCAGCCTGCCCAGATAACCCACTGCAGAGAGCAGCCAGCTTTTAGACTACTCTCTAATTAAGTGACTTTCTTCCCTGTACCTTGCTCTCACTTTGTGGGCTACTCAATTCATTTCCCCTGTCTCTTGAGTTCGGCCCCAGTTCCACCTTGATCGACACCCCAAATGACCGTATTTCTTGGGCTCACCCAGCTGGCATTCCTCTTTCCTTCCTTACTTAACTTTGTATGTCAACTTCAATGTGATTCTCTAAAGAGAACATACTATTAAAAAATGGAAATCTGAGATAATGAGGAAGAGTAGAAATACATCACTGTTTATTTTTAGGCCCAAGAATTCACACAGCAACAAACCCAAACAGTTAATTATTACCTTAGGAAAGGTTTCTAGGACTGTGCTTGCCAGGTACGAGAAAGGAAAATTACAATTGATTTCTGCATTACTCTTGGAATAACCTCATCATAGATTTTCAAGCACAGACTGAGCCTTTTTGTAAAGCCCTGAAGCTTCTATCTGCAAGTCCATCTGAAGGACAGATTCCCTGTTCTAAGCAAGAATGTGTCATCGCTGGCCTTGTGTTTTCATATTGACACAAAGCTTTGGGGGAAAAAATGCTTTAGTAAAAAGACTAAGGGTTGTTCTTCCATGGGAGTTCCTGGAAACTTCTCAACTGGGACATCTGAAGCAAGCCTCATGACCTGACCTGAGAATTGCCACAGCTGACATGCTCTTATAGGATGTTCTACAAGGACCTGTTTTTGTGATCCACAGACTTGGGCCGTGGTTAGCCTAGCTTGTTGTTTTATCTCAGTTAAAAGACTTTTATTAAAAGAATAAACAAGAAAGTTCAGATGAGTCAAGAATGTATTTTAATGAAGAAGATGTGATAGAGATATACAATGGAATATTACTCAGCCATCAAAAAGAATGAAATAATGCCATTTGCAGCTACATGGATGGACCTAGAGATTATCATACTAAGTGAAGTAAGTCAGAAAGAGAAAAACAAATATCATATGATATCACTTATGTGTGGAATCCAAGCAAACTAAGTCAGAAAGACAAATACCATGTGATATCACTTAGTGTGGAATCTAAAATATGACACAAATGAACATAATCTATGAAACAGAAACAGACTCACAGATGTTGAGAACAGACTTGTGGTTGCCAAGGGGGAGGTGGGTGGGGGAGGGAAGGATTGGGAGTTTAGGCTTAGCAGATGAAATCTAGTATGTGTAGGATGGATAAACAACAAAGTCCTACTGTATAGCACAAAGAACTATATTCAATATCCTGTGATAAACCATAATGGAAAAGAATATGAAAAAGAATGTATTTGCCTGGGCTGATATAACTGACTGTATAACTGAGTTACTTTGCAGTACAGCAGAAATTAACACAACATTGTAAATCAACTATACTTCAATAAAATTATAAAAAGAAAAGAATGTATTTTAGATGCCAGCTCTAAGGATGTAACTAGAGGGCAAATGATATTAAGTTTTCAGTTTCTCCAGGGATTCGGGTTTACATCCAACGTCATCACTTCTATATGGAAGATTCTACCCAAAAGTCTTTTCTCTGTGCAGGTTCTGAAAAAAATTTGGGATGTACTATATTTCTTAAATGTAACTAGCAAATATATTATGAAGATGTGTTAGTTATTTTCTAAAGGCTGACTTGATTGCTACTTGGCATAAACTTTTAACTGTTGTTTTGTTCCGTCAGGATGTTTATATAGCTTCACGTATCTCTCCACAAAATACATATTAATTGCCGAGGGAACAGAGTAAATTTGCAGTGGAGGAACCTGGCAGACACCACCCTAGCCTGAAATTAAAAACTACCACCATCAGTAATTGGACAAATTGACATTCATCACCATCTGATGAGATGAGCAAGAGAAAAACACACCATCACTTCTGTGATATTCCTACAAAAACTTGTAACTTGGATCTAATCATGAGAAAATATCAGATAGCCCCAAATGGAAGAGCATTCAACAAAATAACTGGTTTGTAATTTTTTAAAGCATCAAGAGTATGAAAGACCAAGAAAGTGCCCCAAATTGAAGGAGACTAAAGAGACATGAGAATAAATGCCACATGGGACCCTGGATTGAACCATTTTTTGATAAGAACATCATTGGGATAACCGTTGAAATTTGAATGGGGTCTGTAGTTTAGATGGTGGGATTCTGTCAATGTTAATTGCGTGATTTGGAGGCTGTACTGTGGCTAGGTAAAAAAAGGTCCTTATTTTTAGGAAATGTACATTGAAGTATTAGGAATAATGAGCCTTACATTTGCAACTGACTCCAATGGTTTAGAAAAGAATTATATACACACATATTCTAATAAGGTTTTAAGGTAAAAGACGGTATTATAAGAGACGAATTAGAAGGATATGCTCTTTCATGCGGGGACAGTTATTTTTGCTGTCAGTTTGACAATCTTGAGAAAATTCTAGCTGATGCTTGGAGTGCCAGTGTTTTCATACACCAGTCCTGTAGTCTGCCCCTGCTCTTCTGAGATTTGAGTGGAAAGTAATTTCAAATATGTTGTGAAATTTACCAGTGTAAAATTGCTGCTGTGAACAGGATTTAATCTGTTTAGGGCTTAGACACCTTATCTTCAAATTCCTCTGACATGAAGTATTGAGCTAGCACTACATAAAAGTGTTTGAAGACTGAATCAGATGTGTATGTGATTCATATAAGTGTATAATTTACCTATAATATTTATTTTTCCTGGTTATGAAAATACTACTATAAAAACTGTAGACACACAAAGAATAAAAACAATAAAAAGAAAATAAAGTTCAAATAGAATCTCACCACTCAGAAACCACAGGCCACTGGTAATATTTAGGCTTCTTTCTAATATATATTTTTTAAACTGTCCCCATTCTTTTTTTTTTTTTTTTTTTT
>NW_006775143.1:8314427-8328390 GCF_000442215.2 Lipotes vexillifer | reverse complement strand
TGCAGTGTGTGGGCCTCTCACTGTTGTGGGCTCTCCCGTTGTGGAGCACAGGCTCTGGACGCGCAGGCTCAGCAGCCATGGCTCACAGGCCCAGCCACTCCGCGGCATGTGGGATCTTCCCAGACCGGGGCACGAACCCGTGTCCCCTGCATCGGCAGGCGGACTCTCAACCACTGCGCCACCAGGGAAGCCCATAAACTGTCCCCATTCTTGAGACAGCATGCTGAATATATAGTTTTTCCTATAAACTCAAAAAATATTAAATATCAAAAAACATTAGTTTTGTATCCTAATGTTTTTATTCATTTTTAGCTTAAGCATTTTCCCAGTAAAGAAAGTACAAATATTTTTTAAGCTTTTCATTTTCACATAATTTTCAACTTAGAAAAGAGTTGCAGGAATAGTACAAAGAATTTTTGTGTTGCTGTAACCAACTGCTAACATTTCTCATAGTTGCTTTCCCTCTCTCTCTTCATATTCATGTATATGTGAATTTACATATATAATGTACGTGTATTACATATATTTAGATATTTTTTTAATACAGCTTTTTTCTGAACCATTTAAAAATAAGTTGCAGATATCATGCCCTTTTATGTTATTTTATAGTCATAATAAAGTTTGAAAATTCAGGAAATTTGATATTGATACAGTACTAATATCTAATATAAACTGCATTTTCATATATTGCCAGTTTTCTCCAAAATGCTCTTTATAGCAATATTTTTTTAACCCCCAAACCAGGATCCAGTTCAGGATCATTTAGATGTCATGTCTCCTTAGCCTCTTGTCTTCTGGAAAAATTCTTCAGCCCTTTTCTTTTTTTTCTTTTTTTCTTCTAATTTTTCTTTTTTTGGCTGCTTTGGGTCTTCGTTGCTGTGCACAGGCTTTCTCTAGTTGTGGTGAGCGGGGGGGCTACTCTTCGTTGCGGTGCATGGGCTTCTCACATTGCAGTGGCTTCTCGTTGCAGAGCACGGGCTCTAGGCATGTGGGCTTCAGTAGTTGTGGCACGCAGGCTCAGTAGTTGTGGCTCGCGGGCTCAGTTGTTGTGGCACACGGACTTAGTTGCTTTGCAGCATGTGGGATCTTCCCAGACCAGGGATTGAACCTGTGTCCCCTGCATTGGCAGGAGGATTCCTTTTTTTAATTAATTAATTTTTTTTACATCTTTATTGGAGTATAATTGCTTTACAATGGTGTGTTAGTTTCTGCTTTATAACAAAGTGAATCAGCTATACATATACATACATCCCCATATCCCCTCCCTCTTGCACCTCCCTCCCACCCTCCCTATCCCACCCATCCAGGTGGTCACAAACCACCTAGCTGATCTCCCTGTGCTATGCAGCTGCTTCCCACTAGCTATCTGTTTTACATTTGATAGTGTATATATGTCCATGCCACTCTCTCACTTTATCCCAGCTTAACCGCTGCACCACCAGGGAAGTCCCAGCCCTTTTCTTGATGTTGACGTTTATGAAGAGTACCGGAAATGTCCCTCCTTATAGATTACTCGGTTTTCTACACACGGTGGTAATAGCTATTAAACATTCCATTGAAATATATTTAGATAATGGTTTATGTTGGGCAGTTAGGTGGCTTCCAGATGTTTGCCTTTATAAATAATATTGCAGTGAACAGCCTTATACTTACGTTTTTGTAAGCATCCCTGATTATTTTTGTCTAAAAAAATCCTGGAAATTAAAATGCTGGGTAAATTGGCCTGGGTATGACAGCATATTTCCAAATTGCTTTTCAGAAGGGCGAAAAGGACAGTAATAAAATCTCACAGGTTGCCAAATGAACCTCCATTTTTGAAACCCAGGAATCTAAAAGAAAGACCTATGGAATATATTTTATGTTGTTACTGTTTTTAAGTTTTCTCTCATATTTTTGTTAAATGTGCTGTGTTAAGTAAAAATGCAGGGTCCAAAATTATGCACACTTCGTGTTTAGAAGTGTAGAGAAGACAGAGTTGCCAAAGCGGCCTCTGAGTTGTGTAGGCAAAGCCAATTGTTCTGGGCTGTTTATTCATTTGAAATTGATCCTGGCACCCATCGAGGTAAGATTACTGTATCTTTGCTCGGGGCTTCTTTTCACTACCCATATAGATAAAGCTTTAGTATCTATTTTATGGGCAATTTTTAACATCTAGCACGTGAGTGAGGCTGCCACACAGATTGTACCCCTCCAGTGCCAGGCCCAAGCACAGCACTTGTCTCAGAAATGATACTAGTAGGCCTTTGTTCAATGAAGTAGATAGATTTGGTGGAGAGCTCTCAGTGAGTCAGAGTTTGGGGAATCAGTGCTCTTGGTAGTTAACAGCATAAGCTCTGGAGTCTGACTCCTGGGTTTGAGTCTCAGCTTACCACTTACTTGCTGTGTGACAATGGGCAAATCCCTTAACCTCTCTGAGCCTTGCTTCCTTTATCTGTAAAAGGGGGATCATAATGGTACCCATCTAATAGGCTAGTTGTGAGGACTAGGTGAGATAACACATAGAAAGTCCTAACGTGGCACATTCTAAACCCAAATTCAGTGTGAGCTTTCATGATTATAGTGACTGTCCATTCACTTTGAGGTTGTACTTTTGAGGTTGTGCTTTACAGTGGCAAAATCACTTTTGCATCTTGTGAGGTGGGTAAGGCAGGTGTTAGTTCTTCCCTTTGACAGATGGGAAACCCAGGTTCAGAGAGGAGCTGTCAGCTGCCAAAGCTGTGGGGCTAGTACACGGCAAGGCCAGGTGTTCATCCCTGTTCTGTGACTCATAGGTCAGGGCTCTTGTTCCTGAGATCCGCTGCCTCTTTCATAACTCTGTACCTGGAAGTCCAAAGCTATCTGGGCAAATGTTAAATAAACACCAGGATATGTGTTGATATAGACCAGGCATCAGCGAACATTTCTGTAAAGAGCAGGCGGTAAATATTTCAGGCTCTGCCGGCGGTGTGGTGCATGTTGGAATTACTCTGCTCTGCCTTTGGAACTTGAAAACTGCCTCAGACAATATGTAAACAAGTGGGCGTGGGTGTGTGCCAATAAAACCATATTTACAAGAACCTGTGGCAACCAGATTTGGTTCCTGCATGGGCTGTGTTTTATCAAACCCTGATTTAGACAGTTGGTGCACTTCTGGTGGGGGGAGCATGTACATTTCATTATGTCGGCCACTCAAGAGCCTTCTTTTGAATCCTTAGACATAGTGATAAATGAGCCAGCAGCTTAGGCCTGGCACTTCGTAGGTACTTGGTCACTGCTTGTCAAATACATGAGAATTTCTTCTATCAGTCTGTATTTTCCTATGGAGAATTTTTCTAAAGTTACATATTCCTAGATTTTAAAAAAGATCATGGTTTATTTAGCATTTATGAATTTTCAACTTTGTTTTTTGTAGCATGTCATTCTGAAATGACATTAAAAGCACATTGGGAAAAGAGCTCTTATCCCCAAATGTATATGAAAAAATTTTTTTCAGATATTCTTAGTGTTTATTATATATCAGTTTGATTTCCATTCTCTTGCAGTGAGGGTAATTTTTAATAAAAACTGTCTTTGGGGATTTAGACAGTGTTTGTTTTAATTAGAAAGATATCTCATTTGTACTCTTAGACTACTGTTGACTCAAATAATTTAAAAAATAAGGGCTGAGGACACATTTGTTCTTTCAAATTAAACAACTACTCTTTGTAACCTAGATAAAAGCCAGCCTGTGGATATGCATGGGGTTTTGCTCCGAGAATATTTCTTGTGGTGTGAGAAATGGCAGTGGTGGCATCTTGACCCTCAGGCCAGAATACATTTAGCTGTACTTCCACCATGAGAGCAACCCCATATGACAACTAATTTTAGGAAATTTGTGTAATTAATTTGAAATATTGCCCTGGGCAGTCCAACCTTGGCTGAATAAGGATGTTTTCTTTTAAAATCAGTACTTTGTCGCCTTCAGTGATTATTCTGTATCAATCTGCCAAGAACTATTATTTCCCATTTGTAGAATTTGATGAAGTCCCTCAGAATCTCCTGGCTGTGGTCAACATTTCATCTGAAAGGCAGCAAATATACCTTTCTGTTGTACAGCAGGGAGTGCAAACACATAGCTTTTTTTTTTTTTGGCTGCGCCGCCGCGCAACTTGCAGGATCTTAGTTCCCCGACCAGGGTTGGAACCTGTACCCCCTGCAGTGGAAGCACGGAGTCTTAACCACTGGACTGCCAGGGAATTCCCGTATGTAGCTTATTTTAATCTTCAAGCCGAGATACTAGGTTAATCATCAGTTTCCCTTGGTTTTTCCACAAAGAATCGTATGGAAAAGACTTCGATACAATCATTGTGATCCAGCCAGTGAATGGAGCAGTACCGTCCAGTTCCATTCTAGGGGATGCACAGCATTGCACTGTGCATTTGTCTCTCTGTACTTGTTGCCAGCTGGGAGAGATAGAGACTTGGGTTGGACGCTTGAGGTTCCCTGTCTCAAAAAGTATCTTTCTTCTCCCTCTCTTCATCATTCAGTTTTGTGAACCTAACATCTGGCAGCTACCAAGTGCAAGGCACTGTGCTAGGTAACCCTGGGGATATAAGCATGTAATTTATCACTACTGTTAACCTGCTGTATCCCAGAAGGGATTTGAAGGCAGTTTGAAGGCTGCATACCAGACGGGAGACCAATGGTAGTCACTGGCAAACTGTCAGGCAAGGTCTTCAGTGTCTTCTGTTTTTCTAAAAGAAAAAAAACTTGGGAGGGGAAAAAAAAAGTCATATATATTCCATCAGTTTTCAACCCTGTGTTTTATGCCACTAGGAAAGATTCAATAGAAGTTGCCAAGAATATTGACAGTTCTAGATAGTCAAAACCGTTGAGGGGTGATGTCAGCTAGGGTAAGAGATGGGGGCAGCACAGTGCAGCCTGTCTGCTTAGCACACATAGTGGTTATGATTAGACGTGGGAAGGGTCTACTTAGAGCACCGTCATCCCTGGTCATTTTTCTGATCCCTCCATCTATAAAAGCTGTGCCCACTGGTAATTTAGAAAGAATTGGATAAGCTGAATATTTAAAGTGTTTTGAGCTCGGGAAACTAATAAACAGAAAGTTCAAGAATCTGTGGTTTGTGTTAAATTTTGTATCTTTCCAGAGATGGAATGAAACGTACATATTTAAAGTGAATGCAACCGGGACTTTCCTGGTGGGCACAGCCAAATAAATAAATATTTTAAAAAATAAATAAAGTGAATGCAACCTACTGTATAGCACAAGGAACTATACTCAATATTTTATAATAACCTATAAGGGAAAAGAATCTGAAAAGTTTTATATTTATATGAATCACTCTGCTGTATACCTGAAACTAACACGACATTGTAGTGAAAGCGCGGGGTCCTAACCACTGGACTGCCAGGGAATTCCCTTAGCACCACATTGTAAATCAACTATACTTCAATTTTAAAAAAGGACAAAAATTTAAAAATATATAAAAAATAAATAAAGTGAATGCAGTAAGTAGAAAGTACTGCCTCAACCTGGTAACATTGCAGAAATTGCTTTGGGAGTGCTGCAGAACGACTGTGTACCTTTTAATAAATAAGAGAAGGTGATTCTTCTGACACTCTATTTGCTTAATTTTCCAAAGCCTTCTAGAAGATGTCTATTTTGGAACGTCAACCAAACTAGCTCAAGTTGAAGGTTTTCCTCTTGATGAAAAGTAATGAAGCCAATGATATTTTTTTCCAGGGGGAAAAATTTACAGCTTGCATGAGAGCATTTCGTGGAAAATTACTTTGGAAATTCACATCGTTAAAAAGAGGAATTTTGGAAAGGCAGGGGTGGACTAGAATTGTGGCTTGTATGTCGCCTGTAATCGTGTATTCCTTTTCTTAGGAACCTATTTTTCTTAGGGGATTATGTTCTGAAAATAGAGCACACCACACTTACCACCTGGCTTGGTGGGACACAGCATTTTGTTTACTGTTTGGGCTTATGTTCTGTGGACATGAGCATTTTCACAGACAATCCCAGGACTGAAAGGGCTCTTAAAGGTCAGCTAGTCCAGCCCCAGCATCCCCGTCCCAAGTGGTCTTTCTGCAGACAACTAGAACCTGATTTTCCAGTGGCAGTCCAGCCTGTATTTGGACAGTGCCCAGGTGACAGAAAATTCTCCCGTATATGAACTGGAATCTCATGTTGGCTTCTCTTCTTGTGCTTCATCATTGTTGGGAGTTTCATCAAGCCTGTGCAGTTAGATATTACAGATTTGAGGAAATGTTTTCACACTCACACCATACCCCCACCCCACCCAGCCTTCCCCATCACGCCCCCATTCCTCCACCTGTATCTCATTTGATAGATAAAGCCCTTTACCACCAGCCTCAACCTTTTTGATATGTGGAGTCAAGAAAGGAACCTGTGTTCTAGTCCAGAATATCACTTCTCTGGCTCTTAGTTTTACACTTTTGTTAATATAGCCCAAGGTAATATGGGAGGGTCAGGCTCTAAAGGGTGAGGCTTGGTGTGGCAAATAAAAGTCACCCCTGCAATCACCCATGAAGTACAATCTATAGAAAAAACACATGGTTTTGTGTCTGTAGCCCTTACAATAAGTCCTGTTATCCTAAGGTTTAGAACTACTGATCTGGCCTAAAGAATGGAATGAAAGGAAAAAAAAAATCTCATCTGCAAGAGACTTCTGTGTAAAGAGAGTGGATTGAACACATGCATCTTCTTTTGCTCCCAGCCAAACAAAACCTCATTAAAGTGAGGTTTAAAGGGAGGTTTTATTGGGTTTTTGCTTTATTGTGGTAAAATGTTTGTAACATCAAATTTACCATTTAACCATTGTGAAGTGTACAGTTTAGTAGTAAGTACGTTCTCATTGTTATACAACCATCACTACCGTCCTTCTCTAGAACTTTTTCATCTCTTCAAAGTGAAGCTCTCTACCCATTAAATACTGATTCCCACTCCTCCCTTCCTCCAGCCCCTGGCAACCACCATCTCCTTTCTGTCTATGGATTTGACTACGCCAAGTCCCCCGTGTAAGTGGAATCATAGATACTTGTCCTTTTGTGGCTGGCTTCTTTCACTTAAGGGAGTTTTCTTAAAGGCATAAATCTGCAAGCACAAGGACAACAGGAAAGGAGACGATAGGAATAAAATTTTTGGCACCAAGTTGAAGGAGATGTATGGTTAAAGTAAGGAGGACTGATCTGTTTCAAGAATGTCTAAACATTCCTGAGTCCTTTGCAGTCTTTCATATGAATCAGTTGGCTCTCAGCCTTCCCCAGTGACAGCTTAGGATCCTGTTTTTTCAGGTCCTAAGAGTTTTGTGCTTTTTGTGTTTTTGTTTTTGTTTTTTTTTGCGGTACGCGGGCCTCTCACTGCTGTGGCCTCTCCCGTTGCGGAGCACAGGCTCCGGACGCGCAGGCTCAGCGGCCACGGCTCACGGGCCCAGCCGCTCCGCGGCATGTGGGATCTTCCCGGACCGGGGCACGAACCCGTGTCCCCTGCATTGGCAGGCGGACTCTCAACCACTGCGCCACCAGGGAAGCCCAAGATGTTATTTTTTTAAAAAATTCATTGGTGGCAAAGAGAAGATCCTATAAGCTTCCAGGGTTTAAAAAAAAAGTTTATCACAGGCAAAGATCAGGAATCAAAATGGGTCTTGACATCTCAATAGCAACACTGGCAGTTAGAAGGCAGTCGAGTAGGGCTTCCCTGGTGGTGCAGTGGTTGAGAGTCCGCCTGCCGATGCAGGGGACACGGGGTCGTGCCCTGGACCGGGAAGATCCCACATGCCGCGGAGCGGCTGGGCCCGTGAGCCATGGCCGCTGAGCCTGCGCGTCCGGAGCCTGTGCTCCGCAACGGGAGAGGCCACAGCAGTGAGAGGCCCGCATACCGCAAAAAAAAAGAAGGCAGTCGAGCAGTGCCCTCAATAGTCTGGAGGAAAATTATTTTAAAGCTAGAACTTTCTATCCAGCCAAACTCTTAATCAAGTATGAGGGTAGAACAATGACATTTTCAGACATACAATCTCTTCAGGAAGCAACTGGAGGGAGGTTGTTCACTGAAATGAGAGAGTAAACCAGGAGAGAAAACTACAAGTGATACAGGAAATAGGAGATCCAGCATGGAAGAAGCAAAGGAAGTTTCCAGGTGCTGACAGTGGGAAATCCCAGCTCTGCTCCCACAGTGTGTCAGAAGGCTCAGGAAGTGATTTCTTTCCCAAGGTGGAATTAATAGGATATTTGATGCATTTCAGTGTCATGAGAAGAGATTTAAAGATATGGTTAAAATTTAGGGCTTGAATTAGTGAGAAATATATAAAATACTGAGTAAAGGGGGCAAAGTACTGGAGAAAACAGATATTCGGAAAAGTTATCATAGTTTATCACGTGGCTCATGGCTCACCTGAAAGTAGTGTTATGTAATCATAATAATACTGATCTTTAAAAGTTTTAGTATAATTATATTGTGAGGATAGGGGCAATTGTGTAGTGAGGATATAGATAGAAAAAATCATGAAATCCTCATTTTCCATATTGGGAAGTCAAAAAATAGTGCCAACAACTGAGAACTCGCAAAGAAACAATATAAAATTGTTACTAAAAATTATCTAAAAGAGGTTAAAGTACTTTCTTCTTGGGAGGAAGAATTGGAGGGGAGGGGAGTGAGGGGATGGAGTTAAGGGATTGTGTTCTACAAAATCCATAGAACTCTTAGGCACTTTAAATTATGTGCCTATATAACCTTCATAAAATAGTAATTAAAACCAAAGCAGATGTGAGGAAAGGAAAAAGAAAGGTACTGGGGGATATGCTCCAGCAAAAATGAGAGAGCAAATAAAAAAAGTGGACAGCATGCAGAAAAGGGATCCCACAAAGTGAAGTCTAGTGATCAACCAGGCAAGACAGGAGTGGGAGGACAAAGGGCTGTGGGGCAGAGCGGAGCTAATAAATTTTCTGATCAACTCAACTATTCAGAAAATGCTATCAGGAGGTTTTACAGACCTTCTACAATTGTGGGAAGAGTTAGTAATAAACATAGAAAACTAAGAATTGGGGAAAATGAGGTACTTCTTGACTCTAGAGAAAAAAACCCATAAAATTAGACAAGAAAATGTAATTATAATGTACTTCTTAGGTCAGCAGTATATACAAAATTTACATGATCCTAATAATGTGAAAACTGAAGAATTAACCAAAATTTGTGAAGTACAGAGACTTCCCTGGTGGTCCAGTGGTTAAGAATCCACTTTCCAATGCAGAGGACTCGGGTTTGACCCCTGGTCAGGGAACTAAGATCCCACATGCTGCGGGGCAACTAAGCCCAAGCGCCGCAACTACTGAGCCCACGCACTCTGGAGCCCGTGCACTGCGACAAAGAGCCTGTGCACTACAATGAAAAGATCCCACATGCCACAACTAAGACCCAATGCAGCCAAAAATAAATAAATAAATAAATATAAAAACAAAATTTGTGAAATACATAAAAATATCGGGATAACAAGCACAGGGGGAGTCAATGGATAATGTTTAAAACTGAAAAATAAAAAGCAACATGACATAAACATCTTATTAATTAATTTATTTTTGCTGTGTTGGGTCTTCGTTGCTGTGCGAGGGCTATCTCTAGTTGTGGCAAGTGGGGGCCACTCTTCATCTCGGTGCGCGGGCCTCTCACTGTCGCGGCCTCTCTTGTTGCGGCGCAGAGGCTCCAGATGCGCAGGCTCAGTAGTTGTGTCTCGCGGGCCTAGTTGCTCTGCGGCATGTGGGATCCTCCCAGACCAGGGCTCGAACCTGTGTCCCTTGCGTTAGCAGGCAGATTCTCAACCACTGCACCACCAGGGAAGCCCATAAACATCTTATTTAAAAGTTTGGCTTAAAAAAAAAAAAGTATGGCAGGTAACATAAGAAATAACTATAAAGAGTTGAAAGTGGTATGAGGCTAAGGGATGGGAGGAAGTGGGAAAACAGTTTTGACACTTTAACCCTTCTATTGCCATTTGATTTTAAAAACCATGTGCATGCTCTGTGCATTTTTATCTAATGAAGATTAAAAGTAATTTAAAATATCAAAAAGGAAAACTACAGCTGTGTGGGCAGTATAAAGGATCTTTAATCTTGTTAAGAGACGGTTTATTATTGTGGTTATTGAAGGAGATCATGTTTGTAAGAGCACCTAGCATACCAGTTGGCTCTAAATAAGATAAATCCGTAAACCTAAATGGATTTATTTATTTAAATAGATGGATTTGCATCTGAAGCAAGCATGCTTGACCAGTCCCACTTAGAGACAGTCCCTTGAAAAGCTGCAGAGAGTGACTTGGCCACCATTTTCTGACCTTCCAAGATGGCGTTTCTTGCTGTGGTGGATTATCACTGTTGGACCATGGGCATTGGGCTCATGACTCCACAGGTGTGTGTGTGTGTCTGTGTGTGTGTGTGTGTGTGTGTGTGTGCGCGCACGCGCGTGCATGCGCACACATGCATTAGATTGTAAAATCAGTCCAAAGGATGTGACTGCATCAGCCTGTCTTGGCAGCCATATCACTTCTAGCCCACTTGACACCATCAAGCTTCTGGACACACTGGCAGTATTTTCCATCCCTGTCCCACATAGTATAATTGTCTCAAGTGTTACGCTCCTTTCCAGTTCCTTCACCACCAATACATCTCTAGGATCATGAAGATCATTAAAGAGCAAATAGTCATGTCATCCTTCTTCTTAAAGCCTCTTGGCCATTTTGCCCTAAGAATAAAATCCCCAATCCTTGGCATTCAAGGCCTGTATGAGCTGTGATTTCACCCTGCACCCATTTCTCTAGGCTTATTTCTTGCCACTCCAGACCTCACCCTTTACACACCAGTGAAACCAAAGTACTGGCAGTTCTCTGTGAATAGTTTGCCATTTCATGCCTAAGTATCTCTGCTCTTGCTACCCTTCTTCCCAGGAATAGCCATTCCCTGGCACCTTGTCACTTCTAACCCTCAGCGCATACCACTGTGGCAGTCCTAACTCTATCCCCCTTCAAGATGTAGGTTAATCAGCTCTTCCTCCAGGAAGCTTTCCCTGACTACCCCATGCTAAGTGAAGTGTCCCCTTTTGTGCTTTCATAGCACTGCTACAATCCCCCTCACAGAGTCTCAGAAGTAATGCATCATCTTAGTAGTGCTGATGTGTCCATCTCTTCCAGAGGAGGTGAGCACCCACAGGGTGGGGTATCCTGTCTGTCTTGATCACTGCCCTTTGTCCAGTACCTGACACAGCTCATTCCCACGAGGACTGGCACTAATTGTGTGGGTCCTCAGGGTTGCAGCCGTTTCTTCAGAAGTGAGTCTTCCCCTCCATGAGAGGAGCTTCATGTCTGTTCTTGGGGGATCCCAGGATCATGGTCTCCAAGTCTCCAACCTTGTGATCCTGGCTGGAGGCTTCTTTACCTCCTTACCACTTGAATGCACAGCTGCATGCTCTGGATGATCTGTGGAATGTGGTCCCATGGGTCAGAGTTCTGATAAAGCAATTCACAGTTCACTCGCCAGCTTGGGTGGACTTCCTTTTTTTTCCATTCCAGCAAGGAAATGCTTGGGCCAGGTGCATTGATTCATTCATTGATCGACTCAGCAAATATTTAGAGTGTCTGCCCTATGCCAGGCACTGTTCTGGGTAGTTCTGGAGAGGCAGCAGTGAATTAGAGAGGCAAGGTTTCTGTCCTCAGCGACCTTACATTCTAAAGGAGGGACGCAAACAATACAAAGCAAACACAGGAGGAGTCATTTCAGGTGGTGGTAAGTGCTGAGAAGAGAAGAAAAGGGAGTGTGGGGTAAGGAGGCTACTTAGATGTGGTGATCAGGGGAGGGTCCCTCAGCCTTTGGGCTGAGGTCTGAACCCGGAAAAGAAGCCGCTCAGGTGAAGAGCTGTAGCGGCACTGTCTTATCTGGTTGCCACTGGCCACCTGTAGCTATTTAAATTTGCATTTAAATTAATGAAATGACATTAAAAAATCAGTTCCTCAGTCTCACCGGCCACATTTCAAGTAGTCAGTAGCCAGCGTATGGCGCCAGCGTATGGCTGGTGGCTACCATACTGGACGGTGCGGATATAGCACATTTCCGTCACCGCAGAAACATTCTATTGGGCAGAGATGAGCTAGAGAAAAAACATTCAGGGGAGAGGGAACAGCAAGAACAAAGGCCATGGGGCAGGAACAGATTGGGGTTGGAGGGGCCATTGTGGTCAGAGTGTCGTGAGCACTGGCAGAGAAAGGGCATTGGTTAAGCTGATGGGAAGAGTGGGGGAGAAAGGAAAATGAGCTCTCAGAATAGCAGGTGTATCTGCTTCAAAGAACTGCCTCTTTTAATTTCACATGCAGAAATTGGGGCTGAAGTCAAGACTAGATTTGTCTGATAGAATTTTTAAAAATAGAATGAAAATGATCTCCAGAGATGATACAATGCATGTAAAAACCAATTGAAAAAAGACCTCTACAGTATTGAAGAATACAGCATGGATCCAGTAAGTCATGACTTGGAGAGAGAATACTGGTTGACTCCAGTGGCCAGTGGGTGAGGTCATGGCGCTGCCCCTCGGCCTTAGAAGGAGGGAGCCAGCCATCCTAACTGAGGCCAAGAGCATAGCTTCCTGTATCTTTCCCCCAAATCTCTTAAAAACAGGACAACAGTTTTTGTTTGTTTTGTTTCTTTTAATTCTCCTTAATGTTGGGCTGGCCAAAAAGTTTATTCAGTTAGTGACTACATTGTTCAATAAAATTCTTGGTGAAAATGAAAAACGTGTCTTTTATTTTTACTTAAAACCGAACGAACTTTTTGGCCAACCCAGTAACAGTTCTCGGTAAAAGTAGGATTTGGACTCTGTGCCTTAGGAGGCTAGAATTATAATCCTGTTCCATTAACAGGAGCGTCTGTGACTTCATTTCGTATCACTTTTCATGAAGGGCTTGTCCCTTTTTGCACCTGCCTCTTTGCTAAACAGGTTTTCTTCCTCTCTTTGTAAAGGTGCCTTTGTCTGAACCAATAGAGTTACTTGTCTTTACTGTAAACACAGTGTCCAGTGACTCTCCTTACTCTGGAGAGCCAGTGGTTTTGCAGGAGGGAAAGCGTCTTGAAGGTCACTTTCTGGTGTTTATTATAAAGTAAATCATCCGAACTTTAAAAAACAAAACGGGAACTGCCCACTGCCTCCCCAGGGCTCTGTTATCCCATTACCTTTGAATTCAACTCACAGCTAGCATTTGTTGAATCATAATTGATCTGATAAAATGTAATCCGATAATTAGTAGCTGTGTACAAATAAGTACACTCGACTCCTGTTTCATTTGCCCTTGAAGGCTCTAACATGGTTCCAAACTGTACCTTTGAATCGGAGAAGTCGGGCCGGTTCACATTGCAGTGTGTGTGCTTCGTCTGAGGCAGTGTCCACCAGGTACGTGTGTGCACAGGATGCCAGCTCCGTCCCGCTTCACCTGAAACGTGGTGACCTGGCAGAGGGCTGTGTCCTTACGTCGGACATCTGACCGAGGACAGGGAAACTCGGGTGAAGCTTTAGGAGCAGCTGCTTCCCGAGATCAGGTTGTGACTGAGGGAGAGTCAAGGTCATGATTGCCACCTGGATGTTCTTCTCTCTCTTTACGGTAGGTCTCCTGGGTTTCTTCCTTTTACTCTGGAGTTCTGCCGGGTGCCGCCCAGGGAACTTTAGTGCACCTTTAGTGCCTCAAACTCGTGAATGGACTTTTCCTGTTACTCTTTAGGAAACTTACCTTTCTGAACTCAAGGCACTGTTGTCGTCCAGAAAGAAAGAGCACATCCCTGACGTTTCAGACACTGGAAAGTTCTAAATAGCTAAAGGTGTGTTTCTCTGGGTGACTCTTCTGTAAGAAAGCCAAAGCAGAACAGCTCTGAGTCTGCAAAAATGCTCTTCGGTGTCAAGTTCCGATTTTGCTGTAAATTATTTCTCTTTCCC
>NW_006775143.1:8305389-8314410 GCF_000442215.2 Lipotes vexillifer | reverse complement strand
CTTTCCCTAGTAATTACTGTAATACCTTAGGACCTTCCATTTATATAGCACTTTTCTTCTCAGGGAGGCACAGCTTAAGTGGGAATGTTCTCTGGGCTTTTTACCTGGTGATTTAATGATATAATTATGTCTAAACTAGTTAGTAATGATTGTGGATGCATTGTCGGAAAGCTAGGCATACAGCCCATGAACTGCAAATACATGAAAGCTATACAGGCCCTGATTTCAAATCTGATCAAATTGTTTGCCACTGACCTTGAACCTGTTGGCAAGGTAGGTCAACGTGGGGGTCGAGCTAAAGAATATCCTTCTTAGGGTTTGAAAACTATTATAGGAACTCCTTTTCAGACCCACTTCTGGCCAGGCATCCTGTCCCCAGCAGGGCTTGGGGGGCAGTTTTCGTATTTGTGTGCTTCTCCTAGCCCAAGTCAAAGAGTGGAGGGAGATAGTCTGTATGACCTCTAGTGAGAGTGCAGTAGAGAAAAGAAGTGTGGATTACACACTTGAACTTTTTCAGGTTCACAAAGATCAGGTATTGTCCGTGATCAATACAGACTGTTAAAAATCATCCTCTTAGCTCAAGAGAGGTGACTTCACTTTCAGAACTCTTTGAAATTTGTGTGTGCTGATTTATAAAGGAATGTGTGTGATCTTTGTTGCTTTTCTGATCCCAGACAGTTTTGTGTTGTTGAGATATATTGACATATATCGTTTAAGATTTACTCACTTTTTATTTACGCACAGTAAAACTCACTCTTTTTGCTATATAATTCTGTGAATTTGGACAAGTGCATACAGTTGCAGACAAGGGACAGAACAGTTCAGTTATCTCAGTATATTTTGTTTCGAATTTCTATTTGCATGTTTTGGTATTGAGTTTACTCTTACTTCTGAAGATGGAGCCAAACCATTTTGTAACGAATAACACAGCAGGTGTCTGACGCTTTCCAGGCTTAGGATTGAGTGAGATGTTAGAAGCAAGGTCTCATTTGCTGATTCTTTCCTCAGAGAGTTATAAATAGGAACATTGCACTATCTGATTAGTTGTTTCTTCCTATTATCATGAGCGGATTAGACTGGCATAAGGTATTGTACAATATATTAAAAATAACTGAAGAAATTTATAATCAGTACTGTAATTAGTAAAAGTAATACACTAAAAATGAAAAATGTTGATGTTTTTGCAGTTTAGGTTTTTTTAATGTAAATTGAGTTCTGTGCGATTTTTAAGGGAAGTGAAATGCTGCTAAAAGCAAAGGACTGCATAAGTTAAACTGAAAAGGATTAAAAGCTCAGATCACTGAAAAGTACAAGGATGGGTTTCGGGCATGGTGGAATCCACGGGTTCAGATGACATCATCAATGTCCCTCCATCCCCATTCAGCTGTGCTTTCCTCTGCGCTGGCTCTATTCTTGGTAGGCTCTTTTCCTTACGGTATCAAGATGACAGCAGCTCTAGGCTTTTATCCCATTTTCTCAGTTCCTCTCAGTTCCAACCAAAGTCTCAGAATGGAGTCTCATTGGCTGTGATTGGTTCTCTTACCCATCATGGCTCCAGAGAGAGAGAGAATGTGGTGGGGAAGGTGCAGTGTTCTGATTGGCCAGGCTTGGGTCACATGCTCACTCTTGGAACTGAAGGGGTATCAGCTCCCCTGGACCATAGGGCAGAAGGAGGTAGTGGCAGAAGGAATAGTTCTTTAAGGAGAATCCAGGGGCAGACAAATCAAGACAACACTTATATGTAATGAAGCCTCCATAAAAAACCAAAAAGACAGGGTTCACGGAGTTTCTGGGTTGGTGAACGCGTGGAGATTTAGGGAGAGTAACTCACTGGGAGAGCGCATGGAAGCGCCATGCTTTCCCCCCGTACCTTGCCCTCTGCATCCCTTCCATCTGCCTGTTCTTGAGTTACATCCTTTTATAATAAACCAGTAACCTACTGAGTAAACAGGTTTCCTGAGTTCTATGAGCTGCTTTGGCAAGTTAATGGAGCCCAAGGCAGGGGTCATGGGAACCACCAATCTGTAGCTGATTGGTCAAAAACACAGATAACAACCTGGGCTTGCAATTGGTATCTGAAATGGGGCAAGGGCAGTCTTGTAGGACTGAATCTTTAGCCTGGGATCTGATGCTGTCTCCAGGTAGATAGTGTCAGAACTGAGTTGAATTGCAGGATTTCCAGCTGGTGTCTGAGAATTGCTTGTTGGTGTGTGTGGCCGGGGTGGTGGTGGGTGGAGGGACCTCCCTACTCCCACCAAACACACACACACACATTGGAATAGGTGAGCAGAACTTTTTATTAAAGTAATATGTCTTCTGGTTAGGAATGATTTAGAAATGAACAAGCTGTTCAGATAGATTTTCACAGATTTAGAATCTGAGAAATCCACAGAACACCACAACCCGGAATGGTGGGCACCTAGCATAGATTAGGTGCTCACTAAATGTGTTGAATAAATTTAATCCTTATGCTTTAGTTGAGGGTTGTAGAAAATTACTCCAAAGACCCCTTCCAAATCTGTACATTTTCTATAAAGTAATACTGACTTTGAAGTCTTATCGAGAGATGTCTCTATCTTCTTGTGCCAAATAGGTGTGTGTCTGGGGCCATTTTAATGTTGTTGTTAATGACCTAGGTTATAATGCCAGTGTTCAGCTCCTGTAGCACAAGAAGTAAAATCTGTGTGACTCTATATAAAATCTACATGGACATAAACCTTTTGGAGAAATAAAACTGGATGAATTTTTACTTCTGCAGATGAGATCATTTTGTGAATTCTTGGAATGATAACTCAGATGTGGTTTGGATCCTGAGGCATCAGATGCCTGGTGGGGTGTGCGTTGTAAACTGATATGGCATTAACTTAACAACCATTCTACTGCATAAGTGGTCAGTTTGGCAGATATCTGTGAAGTTGCCCCCTCTGAGCTGGAGTGTACTAGGTGCTGGAGATACAAAGATGGCTAAGACAGAATCTCGGCTTCTGAGAGTCTTACTGTCTAATTTTTTTTTTTTAATTGTGGCAAAATATATAAACATAAAATTTTATCATTTTAAACCACTTGTAAGTGCAAAACTCAGTAGTATTAAGTACACTCACGATGTTATGCAGCCATCGCCACTGTCTATTTCCAAACCTTTTTCATCATCCCAAACAGAATCAAACAATATTTGTTCTTTTCTGCCTGGCTTCTTCCATACATCATAATGTTTTCAAATTTGCCATATTGTAGCATGTATTGAAATTTCATAACTTTTCATGGCTGAATAATATTCGTGTGTGTGTATACCACATTTTGTTTATCCATTCATCCATTGATGGACACGGGATTTTTCTGCCTTTTGGCTACTCTGAATAGTGCTGCTATGAACATTAATGTACAAATATCTGTTTGGGTCTTCCCTTTCAATCCTTTTGAGTAACCAGTTTTACATCTTGCCTGGCCAAATCCTTTAGCTACTTCTGGCCAAGATTTCTACTGATTGTCACCCTCACTCCTGACCATTACACTTTTCGCTACCATATGTGTGGGGATCTGGATTGTTGAAAATCACTGGGAAAGAATAGAACTCAGAAAGTAACAATTCCGAGAACAGAAATAGTGAATCTTCTGTGTCTGGCTGCTGGCTTTTTTCTTCTTGTGCCAAGCATCATTGTAAGGTAGCAGCTCCCCTTTTCCCTGGAACTTATGCCTAGGGGCAAGGGACTGTTAGGAAGCCTCAGAAAATTTTCCTGGAGACCTCACTGAAAACCATGTAAATGGGGGACATTGTCTGAGTGGGTCATCCTGAATAGATGATGCAGATGGAAACCTAGTTATTAAATACTGCAGACCTAGAGGACGCTGACTGTCTTTCTTTGCACAATCTTGCTAGCTGTGAGTTCCATCATTGGGGAGAATCCTGCGGGGAGGGCTGCTTTTAACTCCAGCTGCTGTGTTTGGGTTGGTGGCTTGCCTTAGAAACAGACGGGTCAGCTCTCCCGTCAGCCACCCAGGCTTCCGGCTGAGTTTCCTTTTAACCCTGGGATTTCTTATGGACCCTGAGCTCTGAAAGCAGATCACATATGGCCAGCCGTCTCCCACAAGAATAGCCTTTTGTTCTTGGGGAGCTTCGCAAAGCAAGTGGGAGAGGGGGAAGAAAACCTTTTTTTAAGCATGGAAATACATTACTGAAATTCCTCCCCTCCATTGCCGCCTCCCCATTTCGTGCTGCTTACTGGCATCAGGACTTTTGCTTTTTTCCTAAGGCTGAATCACAACATTTGGCCATAGCAATGGCAAAGTGATGGCGGTTAGAGTCTTAGAAGGAAGGAGAATTGAGCTCCTGGAGTAGGACCACCATGGGCTGGGCATGGCATTGAACTAGCACATCTCTGAGTCTTCCCCTCCCCCCAGCCAGCTTAAATGTACAAGATTATTCAAACAAGCCCCACACATCAGTGAGCCTGTGAGTCTGAAATCACATGCTCAAATCTGATTTTCAATTAGAGTGGAGAGGGCTGGGCAGTTTCATGCTGCTGCTTCTGTGTATGAAGGGTGATGCGTTTTCTCCTTGGTTTATCCAGACCGATTCATCCTTACTGCTCCAAAAAACCCACAAAAACAAAAGAAAAAATCCCTGCAGTATTAATGCAAATTTCAGGACCAAGAGACTCGCACCAGCTGGTGATGGCTGATGTGATTTGGATCTGGTTATTAAGCCTGCCATAGGCACCTGGCTCTTCCTTCAGGCTAGTCTAAATGGAGGTTTCTAGGTGATCCATGTATAATGCATGGCAGGCACAGTTCTTTACCTGTCTGTCAGTCATTTACTGAGATTCCACTACGTGCCCGGTGCTAGGGACCTCAAAAGGAGCCAGATGCATCCCTGTATCAAGGGGTGTACAGTCTAGACATCTTCCTGATACTTTCTGGGAAAGAGACATTTTTTGGTTTAGGACAGCAAATTTGTCCTGGACATGAAAAGAAAGGCTGTTATTTTTATTTATAGCATTAATGATGTAATAAATGAAGAACTTCACTATGTCAGACTTTTAATAGAATCACAGAATTTTCAAACTGGTTAAGAATGCTGGCTCTGCAGCTGGACTGCCTGGGCACAGATCTCAGTTGACTTTACTATAAAGTGGGGGTCATAATAGGTCGAGTTTCATAGATTGGGTGGGGAGATTAGGTAAATTGTTTTACAAAATGTGCTCAGAATACAGCCTGGCACTTAAAGCCATGTTACCTTTAAACTTCTGATTCATTCATTCATCAAAAAATGAGTAGTAGTGATGGTTGCATAAGTCTGTGAATATACTAAAGCCCCCTGAATTGTAGACTTTAAAAGAGTGAATTTTATGGTATGTGAATTGTATCTCAATGAAGCTGTTATAAAAAGAAAATTAATTGAGTACCTATTATGTGCAGGCACCGCCTTTTAAAACTGAGCAGGTCAGTGACCTGCTGAAGGTGAGCAGCAGAGATGGTTCTAGAGCTCAAGTTCCCGGCACACAAGCCAAGCTCTTTTGCAAACTGTCAGGGATGAAATGAAGATCACAATTCAGATTGGAAGCTGAATTTCTGTCCAGATGCAGAACCAGACCTTCAGTTAAGAAATAAAAAAAGAATATTTTGAAAAATGTATATATATATATGTGTGTGTGTGTATATCTGAATCACTTTGCTGTACAGCAGAAGTTAACACATCGTAAATCAACTATACTTTCATTAAAAAAAAAAGAAGAGTAGTGTGACCTTAGACCCTCTACAGTCACTAGCTCTTTCCAGCAATTCCCCTCACCTGCTGCACACCTCTGTGCTTTCCAAGACTTCAGCCAAATATAAATTCCTATATAAATACACTATGGAAAAGGTGTCAACAGTTCTCCCCACCCCAGCTCTGGACGTAGAATGGAGACTTTTCAGTTAGGTTTTTCAGTGAGCTGTTGCTTTTGCATGACCAATTTTTGACATTTAAGGATTAGACCTTCTTTAAAAAAAAAAAAAAAGAAGAAGGAAGAAAGAGAAAAAAGAGAGGGAGGGAGGGAGCGAGGAGAAAAGAAAAGAGAATGTTTCCTATTGCAAGACAGGGACAGCATTTAAAAATCAACCCCCTTATCAACACTACCAAAAACTAATAACAAATTTTGTCCCCATGGTGAAGAAAATTTCACTCATTCTTGAGATTTCCCCACTAATGTATAAGAAGTAAAAGAGTGTTTTAGAAATAAAATGGTTTTGTTTTTTCCTGCAGAATCCATTTATATAGTAATATAAACCATTATAGATCCGGAATTGCCTCACAGCTTCGGCTCCCATCAGCCTCCTGCTTTTCCTGCCATATGCTTTGTTCTGGGATTTCTTCCTTCTCCTGACATGTGGTTTTCAGGATAAGGGAAAGCCACTTCCCCTGAACTAGTGAAATGACTTCCAGGGAAAAATGGCTCAAGTTTCCAGGCAGCTATGAATGAGATATTTTTCTGAGAGTCCCGAGCAACTATCTTGAGGAAGGAAACCTAAGAAGGTACAAGCCTTCAGCCCCTCCATTTCCCCACGATGGTCTTGAAGCACTTTTTCCTTTAGTGGCTTAGAGGGCACCCAGCTTTCCCTAGCAGATGGGTGGCATTACCTCACCCCACATTTAATGAATAGGTTTGTCCCCAGGGGGTGGAATTGTCCCATAGTCTATTATGAAATCTCATTTGCTTTGCATGAATCAGTTCAGGAGTCCCGAGAAAACAAAATCTGAAAAATGAAAAATGGTAAAAATAGGCCTGTCACTTAGAGCTACCCGTCTAAATCAGGTTTGCCCTGAAATCGCTCTGACTTGGCAAGTGATAAGCATAGTAATTTTGCACTTTTGTGATGGAGAGCGCTTTTAATTGAATTCCATTTCTTGTGGGAAGGAGCAAAACCAGTTGTAAACACCTTTCACCTTCCCCTCTCCCTTCTCTTTTTTTTCTAGGACTGTAGCCTCTGAGGCATATAATTTAGCTCTGAAAGCAGACAGCTGGAGGAATAGAGTGGAGGGGGAGGGGATGGTAGCTGAGAATCATACAAATAACACACAAAGCACGCTTTTTTTTTTTAATCTTAAGCACTTTATCAAGAAAGGTACTAAGAACTGAGTTTCCTCAGCCAACAACCTCAGACCTTTTACAAATCTGACTTTCGAAGGGTTAGACATTTGACCTTGACGAAAGCTAAAGTTTGAAAGAGCAGGCTCCGTATCATTGGGCTCAGAGGGAGGCAGAGGTTGCCTTGCTGCTATTTTGGAAAGATGAGACGGTGGTGGACAAGGCCGGGGAGCACCCCACTGCCCATCCAGAAGGAAGCTGATAATTGTCCACTTGCTCCTGTGTTTGTCTCTGGATCTGTCTCTTCTCAGTCACAAGGAGGAAACTGAGGCAGCTTATCATAAGATTCTGCAGAATCATTAAATAAGAAATGGATTGAGGTCTTGTTTCAGATACTAGGGTGACTCCCCTTAAGACCTCTGTTTACGTGGGTGGGGGTGGCGGCCTGAGAAAGGCCATCGGAAATGGATGGCCTTAATTGTCACTCTTTTACTGTGTCCCACATAGGAAGCTCCTTGTGCCAAAGACAGGCAGAAGACCATGTCCCCTACCCCCTGATATGTAGACAGCCCACATTGCTCCCTGGCCCCTTGAAGGCCACCTGGCACTCTTGCAAAAGAGGTATGGTTTTTAGGATTTGTCTCAAGGAGCTTTTTTAGAAATCCTTCTGAATAACTAAGGATTCCTGCAATCTTCTTATACTGGACACTCAACCAGAATATGTGAGGCTGGCCCAGGCCCTCCTCAGCCTAGAAAAGGAGTGGATTCTCACAGGTGACTTGAAGATTCTGGTCTGAAGATTTTCCACGAGGCTGAAGGCCTCTGCTGAGTGAGCCCAGGGTAGCTTCTGGGGAGGCGAGTGCCTGGAGGCTGTGCCCGGAAACCAGGTCATGACGCCTCCTGACGTCAGAGTGATGCTCTAGCAGACCTTTTCCCGAAATCTAGAGTAGAAGAAATAGAAGTAGAGGTTATGAAGAACATCTTAAAGGAGTTGAAGTTTTTGAAAGCCTACAAGACTCTGTCATGCAGCCGAGGTCCTTAATGTGACTGGGTGGCTTTCCAGGCTTTTCTATCAAATTAGGGAATCACACTTGCTAAAGCAGAGATCTTAAAAACTAGGCACGCATGTTGCAGGGTTGCCCCTGGGAGTCTTATCAGCAAGTTCACAGTCCTGCACCCGACGCCCCATTCCCTAAGCACCCCAAGGGTCAAGGCTCTATTTGCAGAAATGGAGTCTTCTGCCCCATCTCACTGCCTCTCGAATATTTGCTGGAGCGAATCCTCTCTCACTGTCATTTTCTGGATCTGATTGAGAGATAAATCGGGCGGGGGGCGGGGGCGGTAGAAAAATCTGCCAGTGCCTTTCAAGGTTATGGGCCAGGGCAAGGCAGACTGAGGCAGCCACACTTGCACTTGGCCGCTTTTGGATGTGAATGGCTACTGCCTCTCTCCAGATGAAACCCCGGGCAGCTGCTGTTATCATTTCCACTGGCCTCCACAGAGAGGGAACGTGGCTGGCTTCTGCAGGCCTGCCTGAAATCGTCTGCGGCTGCTTGCATGATTTCAAGATGAGAATGAAGGGGTTTAGGCAGAGGTCAGGCTGGGAAGTCCTCTGTATGAAATATTTTCCTTTCATGGTTCCCTTTCCTTTGGGATGTGATGTACAAGCCACTTACAAGGCAGCCCGGTGAGCCACTGGCCCACAGGGAGCTGTGGCTGTCTTCTCCAGGTTACTCCTACTGCTACCACCCTGCCTACCACCGTGACAGTCCCTGTGTGCGGGGCGCCCCCTCTGCATATTAGATATAGGATCTCCTTTGATACAACAGCACTCTAAGGACCATATCCCACTTTCAGATAAGGAAACCAAGGCTCAGAGAGGTCCACTGGCTTGTCCTCCAGCAAGCTGGTACAGAGCCAGGATCCAAAAGACTTTGTTAGATGCTGCCCACACTCT
>NW_006775143.1:8287496-8304955 GCF_000442215.2 Lipotes vexillifer | reverse complement strand
ACTCTTTCTACCTCTGCAGTGCAGTTTGCTTCATATCGGCACTTTCAGCCTCAACTGCTAACTAGCACCATCTGAGAGCAGGAATATCCTTATTAGCAGGATAGTGCCTAAAGGGATCAGGCTTACTTCTATAATCTAGCCAATGTTTACTGAACTGTTAGGAACACGCAGTGTGTTTGGAAATAATACAGACATTTATTATTATGTATTAGAGTATAAACTTTATCAAACGGAGAGTAAATTTGCCGTCCGGTGTTAACTGGCATCACATATTTTTTGTTTGTGTTATCTCCAGGCCTGGATCAGAAAGATTAAGTTAAGAAAAAAAGATCAGACATTCAACAGTAAATACATTACTTCAGGCCTGGCTTCAAATTCACTGGGTGTATGGGGCTGTTGAATTGAAATCCCAAAGTCCTTGGACCACAGCCTCTAGGAAGCCCAGAGCAGCATGGCCACGGCTGGGATTCCATTCCCTGACCAGACTCCTAGCTTTGTTGGGCATTAGCCAGAAAGCAGGCCATTATCAGGACAGAAAACTGAGACTGGCAAAGCAAATGGTATGTCATTCCCCACTCCTACCCTTCGTACATTTATCCTTTCAGTGGCACCTGAAATTAAGACCCAAATCCTGTATGGTCTGGCCAATCCACCTCTCCAGACATCTTTTCCATCATGACCCCTTTATTCCATCCCAACGTTGGGAAGGGGAAAAACAGCCCTTTTTCCTCTACCCAACTTAGGTTCCTTGGCTGGGGCCTTGCAAATTAGACTGAGAAAAGACAGAGTAACAAGAGAAAAGCAAACAAGTTTTTTAATGCATGCATTCCATGTGCATACACACGGGAGTACTGTTATGAGTACCTCAAAGGGGTGGTTAGAACTTGAATTTCTGTAGCATCTTAGCAAAGAACAATAATTTTGTAGAGAAGTGACAAGACAAAGAAAAAGGACTTTGAGCTTCTAGGGTTGGCAAATTGTGGGAATGCAAATATATGGGGAGACTAATGATAGATAAGGCTACTTTTAGTGAGGATTGTTACGTGGACTCCTGGGGCCATCTCTGGGCTGATGAGGGTCTGGAGTTGTCACTGGTGATTACCTTCTGTGCTTTCTGGTAGAGAGAGGAAGGGGGGACACCTTTATGAATCTATGTCATGCTTCTAGACAAACAAGGGGAAGGCAGGGAGCTTTTCTTGCATCTACTTGTTCGCAGTTGCATTCAGCTCAAAATAATCCTATGCCAAAGGGGCATACTTAGGGGTGGCAGTCCTGATACCTTTCACCAGCTACCGAAGCTATCTGCCATTTCTTGTCCCCTTGCTTCTCTCACCCCTACCCCAGGGCCTTTCACACGAGCCTGGAACAGTCTTCTGCCCCACCATGGCTTATTTAACTCCTCAGCTTTCAGATGGCAGCCCAACTGTCACTTCCTCACAGAAGCCTCCCCTGACCTCCCTGACTAGCTCACATTCCCCTGTTAGAGGGTGTCAACGGACCCAGTGCCTTTCTTCCCAAGCACTTATTACAGGTGCAACTTCACATGTGTTTGTGATCGAAAAACGTCTTGTTTTCCCACTCCCATAAATTTCCAGAGGGCAGCTCCATGCCTGGTTCTCCCCATGTGTCACAGTGCCCGGCCCAGTGCCTGAGACGCAGGAGGTACCCACTTGCCAAAGCAAATGAATGGATGCAGCTAAGGCCAGCCCAGTATCCAGATCTCCTGCTCACAGCCACTGGATAGTCTGTGCTCAAGTTGCAACCAGGGAGACACGAAGCAAGTGAACAGCTCTCATGTCTTAATGGTGGTGTTAAATTTAGAAAGAGAGCTTCAGCCATAAAAAAGAATGAAATAATCCCATTTGCAGCAAGATGGATGGACCTAGAGATTATCCTACTAAATGAAGTCAGTGAGACAGAGAAAGACAAATACCATATGATATCAATTATATGATATCTAAAAAAATGATACCAGTGAAGTAATTTACAAAACAGAAACAGACTCACAGACATGGAAAACAAACTTATGGTTTCCAAAGAGGAAAGGGGGCAGCGGAGGGACAAATTAGGAGTTGAAGATTGGCAGATACAAAACTATTATGTATAAAATAGATAAACGACAAGGTCCTACTGTATAGCGCAAGGAACTGTATTCAATATCCTGTGATAAATCATAATGGAAAAGAATGTAAAAGGAGAGCTAGCCACGTCTCACTTCAAGTTTCCAGACTTCTAGACCATTCTTAGTTTAAATATCTCTTCGAGGGGAGGACGGAATTCCAAAGATGCAGCTTTTGATAAAGCTTGATCTTTGACCTCTTGCAAATTCTGCTTAGGAATTAGAACCTGGAGTATGGCTGCTGCAGAGAATCTTCTTTGCAGTTTTCCCTCTAGCAGATTTTTCCACTTTTTCTTGAATTTTTATCTTGAGGGCAGATGTCCCTTATGAATTCATGTGGTGTACATAAGCTGCCCTAACGGGTTTATTTTTTAATTTGAGATTTGGTCTGCTATCTATAGAGGCACTGGAACCGAGACCTCTGGGGTTACAGCTGGGCCCTTGTTCCCAGAGCCCCTTTGAACTGAGAGAAATTATTTGCCTTTTTGGCAAAAGATGCACTTTTAATTTTTATTTCTTTCTTGCTCAGATTTCTCTTTTGGCCTCGTGAACTTAGATCCATCCGTTCCCCTCTCCTTTCTGGCTGTGTCCTGATCCCTCAGACATCTGAAGGAGTGCCATCTTGTAGGATTACTCAAGGGTCTCCATCCTGAATCAGTAGAACCTCTTGAATTGCCCCCCCCAGAAGCTCCCATGTTACTGTGTGTTTGTCACTTGGACACAGTTCTCCTTTTTCCTCCTTGCCTGTAATCTAAATGCACCCTAGGAAATTTACAAGAGTTCTACCTTTTCTTCTTTTTTTTTTTAAGAGCAAGGTGTCATGTCTTGAGTTCAGTTCAGTCTCAAACTGTATTCTGTCCAGACCTTTTGTTTGGGTTTCATATGTTTAGCCCCAAACAAATTGAGATTTAAATTGAAACAGGTCCAGATCTGGTAATGTTTGAGATTCTTCCCAGAGCGCAAACGGTCCCTTACTTGAAGCTCCCCTAAGTGCAGTTCTTGAATCTTCAATCTCTGTGTTCCTAGTAAACACTCATGGAAGAAACCGTTAACAATCTGCTTGTGTTACAGTGACTTGAAAAATAAGCATCAACTCTTCTGAGGCCTCATTTTATCAAGTTCTGAGGGCTGGTTTTCATAGCTGGTGTTAGGCCTTGGTTTATCAGCTCCAATGGCCTGGAAACGCCTTAGACCTGAATATTTGGGATGAGCAGAGTGGACTCAGCTTAGGAATTCCAAGAAGGCAGAATCAAGATAGAGGGTGGCGGAGGCTGGAGGCTCCCAGGTGTGGAACGAACCCAGTTTCTAAACCGGATTCTTCTGCTCAGTTGTAATGTTTATAACTTGGACTCCCTTGAGATTTTTGTACCTGGTTAGAATGTTTTAAACCTTGGAATGATGATGCTTTGTGGATTTATCTGTGAACCATGGCAATCATAGTTCCAAGCTATCTCATAAGGCTGCTGTTGAGACCTTCAGAGTGTTGATTCTATCTTCCTGGTGCCTCAGAAGTGTGAAATGGTAGCAGGCATGTGGTGTGTGTCCTGAGACTATCTGGGCCCTTTCTCTCTACTGAGATTTGTTTATTTTTTATTCAAGTATAGTTGATTTACAATGTTGTATTAGTTTCTGCTGTACAGCAGTGACTCAGTTATACACACATATACATTCTTTTTTTATATTCTTTTCCATTATGGCTTATCACAGGATACTGAGTATAGTTCACTGTGCTGTCCATTAGGACCTTGTTGTTTAGCCATTCTAAATGTAATAGTTTGCATCTACCAACCCCAAACTCCCAGTTGATCCCTCTCCCTCCCCTCTGTCCCCTTGGCAACCACAAGTCTGTTCTCTATGCCTATGAGTCTGTTTCTGTTTTGTAGATAGGTTCATTTGTGCCATATTTTCGATTCCACATATAAGTGCTATCATAAGGTATTTGTCTTTCTCTTTCTGACTTACTTCACTTAGTATGATAATCTCAAGTTGCATCCATGTTGCTGCAAATGGCATTATTTTGTTCTTTTTTATGGCTGAGTAGTATTCCATTGTATATATGTACCACATCTTCTTAATCCATTAATCTATTGATGGACATTTAGGTTGTTTCCATGTTTTAACTATTGTGAACAGTGCTGCAATGAACATAGGGGTGCATGTATCTTTTTGAATTATAGTTTTGTCTGATATATTCCCAGGAGTGGGATTGCTGGATCATATGGCAGTTCTATTTTTAGTTTTCTGAGGAACCTCCATACTGTTTTCCATAGTGGCTGTACCAACTTACATTCCCACCAACAGTGTAGGAGTGTTCCCTTTTCTCCACACCGTCTCCAGCATTTGTTATTTGTAGACTTTTAATGATGGCCATTCTGACCGGTGTGAGGTGGTGCCTCCTTGTAGTTTTGATTTGCATTTCTCTAATATCTATTGAGATCTTAGTTGACAGATTGATCAACTTGCTCAAGTTAGTGATATTATCTCTTAGGTGATGTACTGTGTCATCCTACACAGCATCCCCATTTTACAGGAGGAGAAATAAAGACGGCAGAAGGAGCAAGGCTAGAACCCCTTCCTTCTACACTGTAAGTTCAGGCAGGGGTCTGTATACCTCTTAATGGTTCGTTTTCTGAAGAGCTTAACCTTGAAGGATAATAAATAAATCAGAAGCTTAAATATGCAAGTATCCTGTGGCTTCTTTTGAGACTGGCTTGCAGTAAAGCCCTTGGGTTACTTATACCAGAAAAAGGCACACAGAATGAATGTGTGGTGTAAATGCTCACGTTGTAGTTCCCATGCAATATAGCCAAAGTCTATGCCTGTGGTTCCATTATAGCATCTAAATGTTTATACTATTGCAACTTAAAATTTGGTTGCTTCGTAGCTCCTACATGGGAGTTGAATTAACTTCAACGCACTTGACCAAAGCTGCTTCTTTTTCTACAGTTTTGGGGAGGTTTTGTTATTAACATTAACCACATAGGTGGTAGTTGTTTTAAAGGACTCTTAGCCACACATACTGTATAGGTCATTAAAAAAATAATTAGGAGTTAATGTTTAATAATGTCCATTTGGTGGCTACAGATTAATGTGTTTTAAAACCCCTGTGATTTGACCCCTGTTCATCATATCCTGCTGTTCATTGGTGGTGTTGACCAGCAGAGCGAATGAGATGCCTAAGTACTGCTGTGTTTCACAGCTCGTTACTCTAGGGGAGTTGGTCTCACTTTTTTTTTTTTTTTTTCAAACCATGTGGGTGGACATAAAATTTATCAGCAGGCAAATCCAGGAGGAACTAACTTTATTACAAGTATCCTTTTAGACTTGAAAGATCCCTCAGCTAGTTAATTAACTTTGCACATCGTATATGTGGTTTTCATTCTAAAGCTTTTTGCGTAATGCTGTAAGAAGGCTCTGCTTGATGAAGCAAAGTAGTCCAGGTTGTTTTATTTATGTATATCCCCCTCTAGTCTAATGCTCTTATTTTCCTCTCCAGATTCTTTTAAACTCCCTCCCCTTCTTATGCACAATGTAAATACGCAAATTATTACTTGTCACCAACAGCCTTAGTGATTTTAGAAATGATCATGTGGCTACATTGCATATTTTTGCATTGATGAGCGTGCTTCTTTGGCAAACATGGTTGAGATTTTTTGAAGAAGAAAACCTCAGGTCCATCAGGTTGGTTTTTTCTGTGGTGGAGATGCGGGTGGAATCCTCTGGGTCTCAGCAGGCTTGCAGCTCTGACCCCCAGATGATGAGACTTTGGGACTACGGTCTGAGAGAGTTGACCACAGAGGAGGCCAGAAGACCTGAGAGCTGGGTCCAGAGGTGGCTGGCAGGAAGAAGACTCTAACCCAGAAAAGCAGCTTCTGGGAGTGCCAAGTGAGGTACTGGCTTAAAGGGGAGGGACCACACATCTAACCGCCTCAAGGCTCCTACTAGCATCATTGCTGGGGGACATGTAAGGCTGCAGCCTCTCTTAGGTGGGGAGAAGAGAAGCCTCCCTTGGTGGGCTTGTGCTGAAGAAGGGTCTTACTGTGAAGAGAGAGAGGTGATGGGTGCTCAGTGATGTTTCTGTCCCAGCACAGGTGTGCCAAGGACCACTATGCTGGTCACAGGTGCGGCAAGATAGGAGGCTAGGGAAGGGGGAGAATGCTGGCCAGGAGTGGATTTGAGAGGTTGGGAGGGCAAAGGCTTGTGTTGCTTTGTATGTGAGCACAAGCATGTGTGCTCCTAGACATCCATCAACAGCCCAGAAATTGGTTGCCATTCAGTTCTCAAACAAATGGCTAGTTTATTAAGCTGCAAGCTGCTATCTCCCTTAGGAAATATTCAATTCCAGCTATTAGCCCTGAGGGTTAAAGAGCCCTCCCTCCTTCCTGTCTGCTTTGCTCTGTCCCCAAACAATGCTTTGATGTGCATGGTGCTCCTAATGGAAGATAAGTCATCAATTAACCCAACTAGGAGGTTCAACTGAAAACAGACTTTTCAAAGAGGGGATTATCTCTGAGTTGTTAACCACTGATTGACGTTATCTGTCTGGGATATATGCTTATACCAAGGCTTAATCTCTACCTATATAACAAAGGTGCAAAAGTATTCTAGTTATTTTGTTTTTTTTTTTTTTTTTTTTTTTTTGCAGTACGCGGGCCTCTTACTGTTGTGGCCTCTCCCGTTGCGGAGCACAGGCTCCGGACGCGCAGGCCCAGCGGCCATGGCTCACGGGCCCAGCCGCTCCGCATTCGGTTTGTTTTTAAAGTCACTCTGGAAATTGGGTCTTAGATCACTGCGGCTGGGGTAGAGGTGACCATATTTCCAAACAAGTTACCATTTTAATTCCTTCAAGAATTGGTCCTGATACCATTAAATTGCTATAGGGCTTTTTCTTTTTGTTTCTTTTTGTTTTCTTTTTTACAAAATAGAAGCAGAGCCATCTATTTTTATAATAACATTAGCAATATTGTGAATTTAAGCATAATGCAGATGAAGCAAATCTGTAATTGTGCTTGGGATTTGCAAGTCAAAACAAGGCGTTTTTTTTTTTTTTCTCCCCCAGATACTTTCAAATTCTGACAAACTCTGGTGTTAATTTACATACAGCTTTTCAGGAAAGTATCAATTGAATAAAATTAATCTATTTCACTGTTGTTTTTCATTGTGGCTTTAGTTTTCTAGCATGCTTATGAGACCAAAAAGGGGCTATACAAAATTAATTATCAAACATTTAGAAAGTAAAATAGGGCAGTCATGGCCACTATCCTGATACAATCAATAATAATTATTTTATTCTCTTCTAGTCTTTTTTCCCCTATGTTTGCTACAAAGATATAATCCATCTCCCTAGACTCTGCTTCCAACTTCATTAGCCTCACAGAATGTTTCAGAAATTATACCCCCTACTGCTTAGTGGATACAGAGTTTCTGTTTGAGGTGATGAAAAAATTTTAGAAATAGATTGTGGTGATGGTTGTACAACACTGTGGCTGTAATTAACGGCCACTGCCTTGTACCCTTAAAATGGTAAAAAATGGCAACTTTTATGTTATATATATTTTACCACAATAAAAAAAAAGTATATGAAAGATATGCCCCCGATTGCTTTTTTTTTTTTTTCTTTTTTGAGAACTAAAGCATTGACAGATTTCAGAGTTTATAATGCTGGGAGAAAATTTTAGTGTGGAGTTTATTTTTCACAGACGTCAAAAACTACAACTTTTCAACACTACTTAGGGTTTGGAGGAAAATTTTCAGCAGCGAGGTGGCATGTGATTATAACACCAGAAATCTTGGAAGTTGAGAGGTCTTGTTTCAGGCTGAGGTAGTTAAAGCCCTCCCAGGGACACAAAGCCTCTGAGGGCAGTGTTGACAGCCCTTGATTGACACAGACTGAGTGTGAGGTTCACAGACTCAGGTGAGGGGAGCCCTGCCCTCAGGGAGGTCCAACAATGACAGGGCAAGTCCTCTAGAAGGATATGGAGATGTGACAGAGCAGTTCATTCTGCTGGGCTGTTTCTCTCACCCGGAGACTTGGGATGGAGTGGGGAGCAGGTTGGACCTGGGCTTTGGGGGAAGCTGAGGGAGGGAGGGAAGGGCCAGGGAGGGGATAGACTTAGGAAAGTAGGTCAAGCTTGGGCAGGGTGGCAGATCCTTAATTCCGGATTCATGAGTGTCTATTAGAAAATCGTCCAAGCGACGTTTTTATTTTTGCGGTACGCTGGCCTCTTACCGCTGTGGCCTTGTTGCGGTCCGGGAGCCACACGCCTGGAGTCGAGTTCCCCAGTAAATGCGACCCGTGTCCCAACCAAGGACACCCGAGAATCACCAACACCAAGCAGAAGGATTAGCAAAGGATTTATACAAGTACAAGTATAGAAGCTTACACAAACTGTCCGGACAGGGTCCCACTCGGAGAGAAGTGAGTGAGACCCCGACTAACAGCCGGGCGAGGCTTTTATACCCTTCACAGGGCGGGAAGTCCCCAAGGCGGGAGGGAGCTGTTTAATTTTGAATCAGCCAATCAGGAACCCGGTTCTTCCCGCCCCAAGCAAGCAAGCAAGTTTCTTACAGAAGCCAAAATGTGCTGTTAGCCCTGAAGCTGTTCTTCTGTTTTTTTCGTCACAGCCTCTCCCATTGCGGGGCACAGGCTCCGGACGCGCAGGCCCAGCGGCCAAGGCTCAGGGGCCCAGCCGCTCCGCGGCACGCGGGAACCCCCAGACCGGGGCACGAACCCGCGTCCCCCGCATCGGCAGACTGACTCCCAGCCACTGCGCCACCAGGGAAGCCCCAAGCGACATTTATTGAAGGCCTAGTTATGCTGAGCTTTGGTGGAGGAAGGGAGACCCAGAGCAAACCATAGTGGCACCCCTGAACTCGAGCACCCATTGGGTGGGGTTCAGATCACAGACTGGGGACATCTTTCTGGTTCACACACCTGACTTCCTCTGCCCCTGGGACCTCCGTTCCCAGCAGTGGTTGTTGTGGTGCATTTAAATTCCTAAATCCTTAAATATTGCAAAGATGGATCCAGGCTTACAAAGAGGAAGGCAGGCTGGACGTGTGAACCCAACTGGGCTCAATGTTTTAAACATCTCACATTCTCTCAGGTTATTCTTCTGTGTTCATATCCCAACTCTGAAATTAATTGGCCTAATACATGATTTGTTGAACATGAATTAGAGAGTGAAATCAAGAAGTGATTTTATTTTATATATTTTATTTTTTATTTTTTTTCTTTTAAAGCGTTCATTTTTTAAATTAATCTATTTTATTTTATTTATTTTTGGCTGTGTTGGGTCTTTGTTGCTGTGTGTGGGCTTTCTCTAGTTGCGGCGAGCAGGGGCTACTCTTCGTTGCGGTGCGCCGGCTTCTCATTGCGGTGGCCTCTCTTGTTGCGGAGCACGGGCTCTAGGCGTGCAGGCTTCAGTAGTTGTGGCACCTGGGCTTCAGTAGTTGTGGCTTGCGGGCTCTAGAGCGCAGGCTCAGTAGTTGTGGCGCACAGGCTTAAGTTGCTCTGCGGCACGTGGGATATTCCCAGACCGGGGCTCGAACCCATGTGCCCTGCATTGGCAGGCGGATTCTTAACCACTGCGCCACCAGGGAAGGGCCAAGAAGTGATTTTAAAGAATGCTTTTCATAACACAGGCTCAACCAGGTTCCTGAAAGGAATATATGCTCACTTAGGGATTTCAGCATTACATGGTGACATTGAGGGAGGCTGACTTGGTGGGGAACCCTTGGTGCCACCGCAGTTTTTGCAAGTAAAACCTTGCCCCCTCTCCCTTCCCAATCCCCTTAATGGCCACGTGCCTTGCCAAGATGAGATACAGGAGTTTTAACCCCTGCACCGATTCTGAGGTTCAGCCTGAAATCACCAACATGAGAGCATGGCTTGTCGTTACATTTTTTCACTTTGCATAGGATATGCTCAGAAAAACTAAGGGGGAAAAAATGGGAGATTGAGTGTTTTAGAATACAACAAAGCAACATCTTGGCTCAAGGCAACCTTTTTGTTCCAGGAGCTTTCTAGCGCCTCACGGCTTGAGATGTTTGTTGGTTGTGTTCCCTCCGCGTTGAACCTCCCCGCGACCCCAAACCCAGCCCCTGTTATTTCCTGTTCTTGGATCCCCACCTTCTGCCCTGCTTGCTTGGGGAGGGGTCCATGTCCGGAGTGGACTGGCTGCTCACAGATCCCTGCTATTGTCCAAACTGTATACAAGACAAAGAGACATTCTTAGGAGTAGCCAGACATTATCTAGAGAATTCCAGCCACTCTGCTGGAGAGAAAGTCACTCACCTTGAGCCTTTAGAGGAGAAACCCAGGCCTCTGAAGTAGGGGCAGAGGGCAGACACAGCTTGTTAAGACTGTATCTGAGGGGCTTCCCTCGTGGCCCAGTGGTTAAGAATCCACCTGCCAATGCAGGGGACACAGGTTCGAGTCCTGGTCTGGGAAGATCCCACGTGCCGCAGAGCAGCTAAGCCCGTGTGCCACAACGACTGAGCCTGCGCTCTAGAGCCTGCAAGCCACAACTACAGAAACCCACGTGCCTAGAGCCCATGCTCCGCAACAAGAGAAGCCACCGCAATGAGAAGCCCGTGCATGGCCACGAAGAGTAGCCCCTGCTCACTGCAACTAGAGAGAGCCCACGCGCAGCAACAAAGACCCAACGCAGCCAAAAATAAATAAATAAATGCATTTATAAATAAATAAATTTATAAAAAATCATTTTAAAAAAAGGCTATATCTGAGACATACCTAAGAACCCAAAGTGAATTCTTAGATTCATTGAGCTGTGGCACATCCTATATCTTGGGAAAGCAAAAAGGATGTCAATATTTGCTTCTTTATAGTGGACTTAGGAGAGGCTGACAAGCCAGGGCTTAGATCTCAGCTCTGTTACTTACTTGCTTTGTGTCCTTGGGCAAACTATTTAAGCTCTGAGCCTCAATGTCTTTATCTGCAAAATAGGGATTATACCCTACTTCAAGGTATTGCTGTGTGGATCTATTGAGATAATGTATATAGAGGGCATAGTGGAATGCCTAGACATTGTAATGTTCAATGAATAATTGTGACATTGTCATCCATATCATCTCTATTTCCTGTAAAGGAAACTGACACACAGCTAAGGCAGAGAGCTCATGGGAAGGTTCTAGGATTCATTTAGAGTATGTGGTAAGGTAGAAAAAGAATCTCGGGGCTAATCTTTCTTTTTTTTTTAAAGATTTTAAAAAAATATTTATTTATTAATTAATTTACTTTTGGCTGCATTGGGTCTTCGTTGCTGCCCGTGGGCCTTCTCTAGTCGTGGCGAGCGGGGGCTACTCTTTGTTGCGGTGCGCAGGCTTCTCACTGTGGTGGCTTCTCTTGTTGCAGAGCACAGGCTCTAGGACCACGGGCTTCAGTAGTTGTGGCTCGCAGGCTCAGTAGTTGTGGCTTGCGGGCTCTAGAGCTCAGGCTCAGTAGTTGTGGCGCATGGGCTTAGTTGCTCCACGGCACGTAGGATCTTCCCGGACCAGGGTTCGAACCCATGTCTCCCACATTGGCAGGCGGATTCTTAACCACTGTACCACCAGGGAAGCCCCAAGGGGCTAATATTTCTTGTTCGATAAGTCCAATTGTTCCAGCTTCTACAAGAGGCAAGATGGTAGTTAAAGGCCCTGAGACAGGCAGCTTCACCATTTACTGCTGGATGTCTTGGGGCAAGTCACTTAAAAGTCTCTGAGTCTCGGTTCTCTGAGCAGTATAGTAGAGCTGTCAAGAGCCCTGGCCTCTTAGGTGGGTTTTGAGGAATAGATCTGACTATGCATTCAAATTGCTTAGTCCCATGCCTGGCATACCATAAATGCTCAGTATAGGGCTATGATCATTTGATCATCAACGTCAGCCGACACCTGAGGTCTCTGGGCCCCCACGTGCCTTCCCCTGTTAGACAGGTGCATACGCATTGCCAGCTCCAGGACTCTGCAGCTTCAGTCTTTGCAAACTGGCTTCACTGGTCACCAGCATCCACGTGTGCTTCTGCCTTGCAGCCGTGCTGCCTGGGGATGCCCTGATTCCACACGTATCCCTTTGCTCTCCCCGGTTTGTCCATGAGTTTTCAAAAGCGCAAATACCATGTGGCCACCTACTTGATAAAGCTTGAAAATCCTATTATTGGCCTGTTGCCAGAGGACAGAGCAAGAATGACCTGCCTTGTGTTGAGGGTCTCCCCTGCCCCGGACAGGAAACCAGCTGCTTTCACGTGTTGTCTCTTAGGGAATCTTCATAACAGCCTTAGAAGGGAGGTGTGTTTATTTCCCTTTGCTGCCGTCACAAATTACCATGAATTTAATGACTTAAAACAGTAGAAATTTATTCTCTCACGGTTCAGGAGGCCAGAAGTCCAAAATCAGGGATGGCAGGGTTGATTCCTTCTAGAGGCTCTGAGGGACAATCTGTTTCATGTCTCCTCCTAGCTTCTGGTGTTGCCAGCAATCCTTGGCACCTCTTGGCTTGTAGATGAATCACTCCAATTTCCGTCTCTGTCTTCACGTGGAGTTCTCCTTTGTATACATCTCTGTGTGTCCTTTCTTCTTATCAGGGCACCACACCTGTCATTGGACTGAGGGCTCACCCTCATCCGATATGATCTCATCTTAACAATTACATCTACAAAGACCCGATTTCCAGATACGGTCATCTTCTGAGGTTCCCGGTGGATGTGAATTCTGGAGGCGAGACTCTTCAGCCCACTACAATAATTATTATACCCCTTTAACATACGAGTGACCTGAGTTTCAGAGAGGAGAAAATCCCTTACGTAGCATCACACGGTCACTTTGTGACACCAGAGGATTCAAACCCTGACCTTCTTTTCTCTAGACTCGAGTTCTTCCCATTGGATCACCTTACCACTCATAAATAAATGGAGAATAAAATAAGGGTCTAAAAACCATGGCAGCAAACTGGTGAGCCGCAGTCAGCCACCAGATCAAAGGAGACCTCGGGAGGGTAAACAGGATGAACAGAGGCTATGCAAGTGAATGGTGACCGCCCGCCCGCCTTCTTTTTTTGTTGCTGGTTCTCAGACTTTATCCTGTTTCCATAATCAGTATAACTTGTTGGTTTTCAACCACAGTGCTTGCTCCTGGGATTCCACAACCCAGCAGAGAGATTCCTCAGAAATGAGATCTGAAGTGGTGGTGGGTTCCCTTGGCATTAAGCAAAGGGAAGGAGCACATTTCTTTGTGCAAAGCCAAGTACCCTCTGTGACTCCCCGTGGCCTGTCTTAACTGCTGATTGATGTTTATCATGCACCCCCTTGCAGAGGTTCCTTCCTGGCATTCAGAGCCACAAAAGCAGTGGCCAGAAGCAGGTGACCGGCCCTTAGCTGCCCTCATATCCAGGCTGCCCAAAGTTGTGGTCCAGCAGAGCTGGCCCGGGGCCAGACTGGGAAAGCACAGAGCTGTGGGCAAAAGAGGGGTCATATCACGTGCTCTCCCTGTTTCTGGCTAAAGCACAAGACTAGAGCAGAATCAGAACCAGGTCAGGGTCAGGTCCTCAGTGTCAAGGGCAAGTTTCTTTTGGTTTAAACCTCAAACGCAACGCTGTCTGCACCCAGGCTCAGAATCCCATGTAGTCAGTGGCATCAGTTTGCTGCATGAGGTGGGGGTCAGAAGATTTGAGTGGGTCTGGCTTGAGCTTTTCAAAGTGCTCCTTGGCTGCCCGCCGCGCCCTGCTTTTCATCAGGCCAGTGTCCCCAGCCCATGTCCTGATCCAGAATCTCCACTTAGTCCTGGCAGAGCAGGACACTCAGGTCAGTCATCTGGACTTACCTGGGGCCCTCTCTTCCTACCCGTGCAAGTCAGAGTGAATTGGATCAGAGGTCTGTTTGCTGCACAGTCTACCTTCACATAGGACTTTGTGCTTTTGAAGAAATTTAAGAAAGGCTGTTCGCGAGTTTTCAGAGGGACTGGCAGTTCATAGTGACACTGATATACATGATATGATGAGACCTGTTGTGTGGATGGAAGTCTAAACCTTCTAGAGCCTTCCACTGGTTCCCCTGCAATCCATAGGTACTGATTCAATAGGATCAGACCTCTTTCCTGTTGGTAAGTGGTAGATCCTTTTGTTGAGTTTTCTTAGAGCTCACCAGGTATTTCATGGAAAGAGAACCTTTGATTGTTGGGTTTTCCTTTCTTCTTCAGAATTGTGAGTGTTGTCTTGGGGAAGCGAAGCCTTGCTGTATAACACCTCTTGCCTTTGAGCAGAGAAGAGCTTGGTGGGTGAACTGTAAGAGGACCTGGCTCCATGCTAAGTCCTCGTGATGATCTCAGATGCTCAGGCCCGGCCTGAGGGCTGGGAACTGGGTGACGGGGAGTGAGGTAGGGAGGATCCCAAGGCAGAAATGGCACTTGGGCTCAGGGTTTAGGATTGCCTCCCAGAGTTACCATGCGTCCCCACGCTCCCAGCGCTCAATTGAAACATTAATGAGATGTGTGCTTTTGCTTACAGAGGACTAGATTTAGCAAACCCAAAATACTGTCTTTAAAACTCGACTCAAAGCTTTAAAATAACTACTAGAATAAAAAATTGATTCAAATTCACTGAGTCCCTGTTTGTGTATGTGTCCACCTGTCTGTCTGTCTTATAGGTGGATGGAGAGGCATCTAGGTTGACTCCACTGCACAATTAAATTGAATGGAGCAAAAAAAAAAAAAAAAAAAAAAGCCATGGGGTTAGCTGAATGAAGAGTATTACAGGTAGAGTGAGCAACAATAACATACAAAGACCTTGAGGCAGGAGTATTTTTGAAATGTTGTAGGAGCAGCAAAGGATGCTTACCTGAGGTTGGAAGAGAGAGGGGTAGGAGGATCTCAGAAAAAAATGAAGAAAAATGAAAAGAAAAAAAAAAAAAAAAAAAAAAAAAAAGACTTGTTTAGAATAATAAATCAAGTCAGCCTCCAATTCTTGTTCTCTGCTTGACTAATCAGAACTTGGAAAACGTTTTAATGGGGTTTTCCTATGACATATCCTGTCTGTGACATAGTTCATGAAATTCTGTGACATTTGACTCCCAAAGAGGAATTTGGTTACTCACAGAGTGTTTCACAACATTTCTGGGAATAGGCAGCTCATGGAAGGAAAATATTCATCTATAACAGTGAGTCAATTACATATCTTTGATGAAAAAGGAAGATTGTGTCATCTCACAATTGTGTAGCATGGTCGGCTTCTAAAAGTATGACATATTACAGCAAGAAAGCACAGCTTCCTTGAGGGAAGGTCATGTTTGAAACACTTGTCCATCATGGCTGAGTAAAGGATTCCCTACTCACCATGGAGACAGAAATTAGAGATTGAGAAGTGTTGCAATGCCTAACAAGTAGACAAGATGATCTTTTTTAAGTCTGTGTATTTAAAGCTCAAATTTGTAACACTTATTGATGCATGATTACTTTCAAAGATTACTTTTCCAATTATGAAAGTAATACATGCTCAATAATACATACCTTTTGTAAAATAAAAGTTATACTTTCCACATCAGCTTTTCATTCTGCCCTCAGCATTGAGTTCCCCCATTCTCCAGGGTTAACCAGTTACTATATTAATGTGATCCTTGGCTTTGAGACAGTGATTTAATCTTCTCTAATCTCTCATGGTGCCATATTTCCTTTTCGTTCTTGCCCATCTCACTTTTTATATGTTTATGTACTTAATTTCTTTTCACAAGTTAATACATGCACATGGTTGAAAATTCAAAAGGTGTAGAAAGGGACACAGTGAAGAGAAGTTTAGTACCTCATATGTCCAGTCCACCCCATTCCAGAGAAAACCATTGTTATCAGTTTCACATTTATCCTCTCAGGCATAGTCTGTGGATATTATGTGTGTATGTGTGTGTGTGTGTGTATGTATACACACACACACACATACACATATACACACACATATATACAATATATATTACATACACATTATACACACCTAGAAACTAATAAAAAATTATGTGTATAAGACTAGATATTCACATTCTTTTTTTGTTAACAACTAAAGTAGCATGGTGTATATACTGTCCTGTACCACTTGTCACTTAACAGTAGATCTTTGAGATTGTCCTATACCGGTTCTCACAGAGCTGGGAGCTGTACTATCCTCTTAAAAGTTGCATATACTATTGCATTTTATGAATAGTCCAGTCCACTAATAGGTTATTTGTAGTCTTTTATTATTGCAAGCAATGTGGCATTAGAGACCTTTCGATATAGGTCATTTTATACACATGCCACTATACCTGAGAATAAATTCTTGGAAGTAGGATTACTGAGACAAAGACATTGCATATTTTAAAGTTGGATACATATGCCTAATTGCCATGAAACTTCATGGAGCTGGATAAGGGTACCTCTTTCCTCCCATTCTGATAACTAATTTTCTTGGTGGAAAACATATCTCATAATTTAGTTTTGCTTTTCTTTTATATGAGTGGGATTGGGAATCCTTCTCTATGTCTAAGAATAATTTATATATTTTTTGTGTGTCAACTGTTTTCCATGTCTTTTGTCCATTTTTGTGTTTGGTTTGTTGGTCTTTTTCCTACTGGTTTGTAAGAGTTCTATATATATCATGAATATTAACCTTTGTGATATGAGTTACAAATATATTCTGTTTATTTCTATTTTAGCCACCATTCACTGAGTCCTTTTACTGTAGGACAAATCCCCCTGCTGGTCATTGCACTTCACATCAGGTCCCTAAGGCAGTAGTAGTTTTATATCCTTTTTTACAGAGAGGGAGAGGTCCAGGTCTGTCGGATACCAAAGCCCATTCTTAACCAGAACTCTGTACCCCTGTATACACAATATATTAATATAGCGTCATTCCAGGTTGCCATGCAGTTTTGAAAATATGCTTTCTAAAGGTTGCATAGCATTCCATCAGTTCAGCCAATTGCAGTTTTCAGGTGCTGATTTTTATGACTACACATTTTCATTGCCTGCAGGTTTTTACTGTTCTAGACAAGATTGCAATCAGTGCATTTCTTAAAGCTTTGTGTCCATGAAGCACCATAATGGCACCAATATTCCTGCAGAAGGTAAGGGTATAGTGTCTGAGGTAGCAAGCAGAGGGACCTTTTGAGTCTGTGATCCTTGATGGAGGGACCCACAGCAGACTCAGAGTGGAAATGGGGTGCGTGTCAGGCCCTGCATCGGGGCCCTGTATTGGCAATCAGACCGTTTCCCGTACAAGGTCACCAGCAGCTTCATCTGGTTCTGGAATGAAGCATATACCATATATTACAATTCCAGATGCTCCTCCCTTCTAAAGCCTTCTTTTTTTTTTTTTTTTTTTTGC
>NW_006775143.1:8269024-8287267 GCF_000442215.2 Lipotes vexillifer | reverse complement strand
CCGGGGCACGAACCCATGTCCCCTGCATCGGCAGGCGGACTCTCAACCACTGCGCCACCAGGGAAGCCCTAAAGCCTTCTTTTTGAGCAGTATCAGAGGCAGAGGGTACACTGGGAGACTGCAGGGTGCAATGGGAAGGGAAGGGCTTGGAAGTTGGTGAACAATTTCTTTTTCTGTAGAATAATGTTTCTTACAGGACTAAATGCGATCATGGTGTGTGACATAGCTGGGGGGGTCCAAACATCCTCGTGTGTTCTTCCCATCCCTGCTCTTTGGCTTTCAGGGTCCTGAGCACCTGGGAGGTGCTGCTGAGTCTAGATTTCCTGCAGCCTTTTAAGGGAAGTCACTATTCTCTTGCCTTCTCATCCATTTTCCCTCAATAAGTTAAGGGCTGGTTATGTCTTAGTTTCCCACACTTCACTCCAATTAGAGATTCTTTCAGGTAAACAAGCTCCTATTTTATTTTATCTTTTTTTTTTTTTTTTAAATTTTTTTTGTGGTGCACGGGCCTCTCACTGTTGTGCCCTCTCCCATTGCGGGGCACAGGCTCCGGACGCGCAGGCTCAGCGGCCATGGCTTACGGGCCCAGCCACTCCGCGGCATGTGGGATCTTCCCGGACCGGGGCACGAACCTGTGTCCCCTGCAGCGGCAGGTGGACTCTCAACCACTGCGCCACGAGGGAAGCCCTGGGTAGGACCATTTTAGAAGGCAGTCCCTCCACCGTGCCTGCTTGCATTTAGTTCCTTGTGATCTCAGCAGATCCATTTTGGAACATTCTATCACGCTAATGGTACATAAATGGGATGGCCCATTTAGCACAATAAACTCCTTCCACTAAAGAGATAAAGTTCTGACAAGGGGAATGTCTAAGACGGAGTGGAGTTCCCTCCCGGAACCCTTGAAATCTCTCTTGGCAAAAGCATCAAGCAGTTTCAAAGGAAGCAGCTGTCCCCATTTGCTGGCTGGCTTTTTCTCAACTCTGCCCACGTCGTTACCAGACTCAGAACTACCCTGGGCTTCCCCTCTGCCCAAGGTTCATGCTAACATCATGGAACGACAGAGGTCAGGAGCAGAAAGGAGGTGCATTTGGGGGGTTCACCTAGTTTGGCTCTCTTATTTTACAGACCAGAAAACTAAGACCCAAAAAAAAGCCTGGCCTTCCCAGGGTCATGGAGAAGCAGGCACGTGGTTTCACAGACAGTCTGTTGCTGCCTGGCATTTGCTTTTTAATTTTTCCCTTTTGATCCTTCGCATACTTCCTGGATCTGCTCTATCCTAAACTGCCCAGGATGACTTCCAGGGGCAGAGCCCTGCCCTGTGGGTGGGATTCCTGGCTACCAGCCAGACCTCTGTTCCTGACCAGCTCTGCGACCCTGAAGAGGCTCCTTAGGCTGGGGCCCACCCCTCGGTGGCAGCTGGTGAAGGGAGCACAGAGAGAAGGTATGTGAGGGTGTGTGACCCAGACTGGCCCCAGGAGGCGGGCAGTGGACCTTCACTGAGGGATGATCATAGTAGCACTGATGACCTTCCCACCCCAGCTGCCAGGTCCTCACAAACTGCACTTTGCTTCCCAGCCAAGCAAGTTTCCAAATGACTTCCTTTCTCCCAGTGCAAGGCACCCTCAGAAACTAAAGCAGATCAGGCTACAGCAGCCAGAGAATTAAACTGGCAGCACACAGTTGTTTTCGTAAACTCAGAAAAACCACCCCAAGCTCAGAGCCAAGAGGGTGGAGGATGGATGCGCAGCCTCGACGTATAGGTGCTGCTGCATTCCGCTCTGCTCCTGACCGTAGGGAGACCCCCCACCGCCAGCCAATGCGGGTGGCTCAGTTCATGCTTTTGCAGCCTCCGTCTAGCTTACCAGTTGAATTTCTCCCTCTGCCTCTGAGGATAAACCACTGTTCTGGGGCAAGTCACTGTGACTTTGCCACAGAGTGTTTTTCCTAATTCCATCATATTTTTGCAGCCGGAGGGAGGGGGGGGCGTGTGCGTACGAATATGAGTGATGAGTATGCGTGTGTGTGTGTGCACGTATGTGTCCGTGTGTATGTGTGAGCGTGTGTATTGGTTTGCTAGGCCTGCCGTGGCAGCGTCCCACAAATTGGGTGGCTTAAGCAACAGAAATTTATTGCCGCACCGTTGGGAAGCAAGACGTGTCAAACCAAGGTGTCGTCGGTGGAGTTGGCCCCGTCCGAGAGCCGTAGGAAGGGACGTTCCAGCCCCTCTTCTTGGCTGATGGACCCCTGACTTGTCTCTCGGCCTTTTCACGTTCCTTCTAGGTACGCCTCTGTGTCTAAATCTCCTCTTTTTATAAGGACATTAGTCACATTAGATTAGGACCCACCTGAATGACATCACTTGACTTGTTGACCTCTGTAGAGACCTTATCTCCAAACAAGGTCACCTTTTGAGGTACTGTGTGTTAGGACTTCAACTTATGAAGTTGGCGTTGGGGGGGGGGACCCAACTCACCTCATAACAGTGTGCACGTATGTATAGGTGTGTGTGTGCGTGTATGTGTAGTAAACCGTGACACCTCAGACTCCAGTCAGAGAAGTGTGCCTATTGCTTAGATAATAGTACTTTAAGAGCACATACAATTTCCTCTTTTGCGAACAGGGCAGATTTAAAACAAGTTTTTACACACCTCCTCATGGGGGCAGAGGGGCAGGTATGATTATGTAGCAGGTCCTGGGTACCACTCTTGCATCTTGGCTTGAAAGCACTTCTTCGTGGAGGCCCCTGCTCGCTTTATCATTCCTGAGGAGAGCAATGCCACCCTGGGTGTGTGATTTCCCCTCCTCATTTTACTTTAGACCGTTAAGTAGTATCTTGAAATGCCTTTGGCCCTACAGCAGAACATTCCGATTATTCCAAAGGGCTGCGTAACTTCAGTTTCCGTAGCGTAACGCTCCCTGGTGACTTGGTATCACCCAGTCACTGAGAAACTCCTGGATATTTCTAAATAAATTTCAGCTCGTTAAAAATGTCGCTTGGATGTCGTAAATAGTTGTAAAGTATAGTATACATTTAACTTCCTTTTCAAAAGAGCCTGCCTGGGCTCCATCCACTCTGATGACTCCTTCCCAGACTTGTGTTTCCGGGAGAGTCACAGGGGGTCTGCGATGCTGGGCTGCCACCGTCTTTGAGCTGCTTGCCTGCTTCACCAGGGTAAACTGGTCCCAAACTGACCCCAAATAGATTGGCCCACAGGACCATGGTTGGCATTTGTCCTCCTCTTTCTATTCAGTTTACTGTGAATCTCAGTTCTCTTTGTCCTTTCTAAAATCTTACTGAAGAAAATGAGTTCTGCATGGCCCTGGAATTCTGATTGGCTTTCTATTCAGCCAGAATCCTAAATTATGCCCCAGACTTTCCAGGTCAACACAGAGTTCCGGGGAATCAGGTGGGTGGAGCCTCGTCCACCCTGGGGCAGCTCTGGGAACCAGTCATTAACACGCCATGACCCTTAGTGTGTGGTACTGGGGGTCTGATTCTATGACGAAAGAGTGAGGGATATATTTGTGGCATTTATGTCTCCCCAGGGCACATGTGGGTCTGTTTTCTTTGTGGCAGAAGATACTAGTTAGCCCTGAGAAAGGAAAAACCAGTTCCCCCAGAGATTCCTTGAAACTAGAGCACTCATCCCTGTCTTCAGATTCTGTCCCACTTCAGCGTGGGACACAATGTAACCATTTAAAATATATCTGACCACCACCATCAAAGGACATAAAAAGTGCTTGTGAGATAATGTGAAGTGAAAAAAAGTTGGCTACAAATTGCATATAGTGTGGTCTCAACTCTATTAAATACATGTTTCCAAAAAGGAGACTGCATGAATGCAGTAAACCATTAACTGCTTTCCTCTGTGTGGAGTGAGGATGGGTAACTTTGATTTTCCAAATTTTATACAGTGAGCATTTATTATTTTACACACACATATACAAGCTGTCCTAAAAAGTTCATTTAACTGGATGAAGTCCATTGAACTGGATCTTCAGGATCCGTCAGGTTTTTCTTGCTGCTTTTAGTAGCATCACCAGGATATTAATTCCCTACCTACCCAAGGCCCATCTCTGACTTTTCAAGAAGACAGCCCTAACTGGTTCATCTCAGCACCACTAAGCTCCCACCTGGCCACGCAGCCCTGGGCTCCAGGCATGAACGAGAGCTGCTTCTGGCTGGCCGGCTGCTGCCCTCCAGGCTCGGGCCAGCTAGGGAGGGGCCAGGTCTCTTTGAAGGGGGTTAAAGTCCTTCTTTGTGTGAATAGCCTTTGAGGGAGCAGAAGGAGGGCCAGCTGTGACTTCACAGTTTTCTGTCAGGAGGCTCAGAAGGAGCTTGTCCAGCTTGAGCCGGGGCACAGGATACTGCCTGGAAAAAGAGGCGATTCTGACTGGGGACATGTGAAGTGGGCACTCCGGGCAGGGTAAGCCGAGTCTGCTGACCTAGCTTATGGTCCTTTGCTTTCTAATCTGGAAGGAGAGGGTTCCCTTGTGAGGCCAGAGTCTTTGTGGAGGAGGGACTCAGAGTGGGGACTTCAGGGCTACGCTGTGGATGCCTTTCCTGCTGGAGAGAGAGTGGGCAACTGGGCTCAGACTGGAGACTTGCTTCTCTTCTTGCTGATCTTGTCAGACTCCCAGCTTTCATGCTAAAGGGCAGAGCGGGAGCTCCCCACCACACATACAGTGCAGGCAAAGATGCAAAGATGCAGGCTCTGGACGCGCAGGCCCAGCGGCCCTGGCTCACGGGCCCAGCCGCTCTGCGGCATGTGGGATCTTCCCAGACCAGGGCACGAACCCGTGTCCCCTGCATCGGCAGGCGGACTTTCAACCACTGCGCCACCAGGGAAGCCCGCACACATCATCTTTGCCAGACAATACTTTGAAGATGGTGCATGAGTGTGTGTGTGTGTGTGTGTGTGTGTGTGTGTGTGTGTGTGTGTGTGTGTCCTTTTCCGCAGCAGAACCAAGTGACGTAGCTGTTCTGGTGACGGGTATCCTTGTTATCACCTTGTATGTAGTTAATCTACAAGCCCTTGTTGTAGAACTTGCCATGTTCAAGGAGTGGCCTGGGGCTTCTGGGGGAACGTGTGTGCCTGTCTCCTGTGGGACCCAGGACCATAGGAAGAGAAGCTCATCAGCTCTGTTCCTAAGTACAGACTCATCTGTGGATGAAGAGTTAATCTCAGAAGCCTCTGGCACGGTTTTCTCTTTTCTCCTGGCTCTGCCTCCACATAGTGGATTTTTCCCGGGTCCACGGTGGAGCCCAGCTTTTGCTCTCTGCCATTACTGGTTGTCCGGGCATGAATCCAAGATCCTGAACTATTTTAAAACCAAGAAGGACACAGCTAAGTTATAAAGAACTGAAGCCAGCCTTGCTTTTGCTTTCAGCAGAATCAGTTACCCCAGAAATTTCAGGCTGCGGGAGCCAGAGTTCCCTCTGTGGCCTTGACCTTGGTTTATTCTGGAGGTGGGGACTGTCCTGTAAAATAGCTTCACAGTGAAGAGGGCCTTTGGTGGGAAGAGCATCTTGGGACTCCTTGATAGAGCATGGGGTGTACTGCATCGAGGACGAAGCGAAACTTGCCTTCCTTGGAGCTGAAATGAGGCATCTCTCCTCCTCTAGGGGAAACCCTGAAATCTCCCAGTGGTTCTCAATCCCTTTGGTAGGAAACGGATTTCCAAGTGACTGAAAGAAACAAGCTTTTCACCAGTGGCTGCAGAAAAGGCAGCAGCTTCCTTCCTCACCTTCTCCCATCACACACACCCTCTTTAGTTTCTTTCAGAGAGAGCCTAAGCTGTAAATGTGTTCATCAAAGCACACCTTAACAGTTTCCACGTGTGCAGCCTCACATCTGAGCCACTGACTTTTCAGTGGATGCTATTAATAGGGCAGAGGCTGTGGTGCTGGGGAGACTCCCTTGTGTTACAAAGGGACCACTTCTTCACCAGGACTGTGAGTGAGTCAAGACATAGGCCAGCCTTGTTTCCAGTGGAAGGGGTTTCCAGAAGTGTTTTCACCCCATCGTCAGCAAGCCTGTACCTGAGGCCTAAGCCGGAGACAATGGCAGGAGGGGGATTGCTGTGTTGACCAATACCATAGAAGCTCTCAGAAAGAAGGGCTGGGCCTGTAAGAAGAACAGGAAGGTCTTTTTAAACTTTTTTAATAATCTTTTTAAAAAATTTATGTATTTTATTTTTGGCTGCGTTGGGTCTTCGTTGCTGCTTGCGGGCTCTCTCTAGATGAGGTGAGCGGGGGCTACTCTTCACTGCGGTGCGTGGGCTTCTCGTTGCGGTAGCTTCTCTTGTTGTGAACCACGGGCTCTAGGTGTGTGGGCTTCAGTAGTCATGGCTCACGGACTCAGTAGTTGTGGCTCGCCGGCTCTCGAGCGCAGGCTCAGTAGTTGTGGCGCACGGACTTAGTTGCTCCGCGGCATGTGGGATCTTCCCGGACCAGGGCGCGAACCCGTGTCCCCTGCATTGGCAGGCGGACTCCCAGCCACTGCACCACCAGGGAAGCCCAGGAAGCTCTTTTTAGAACCGTCTGAGTCACATTTAGTGGTAATGGCTTCATGGCAGGAGGAAGGAAACCCCAGAGATGTTGTTAGTGTTATCCCCCTTTATTGAGGGTCATGTCATTATCCCTGAGCCTGTCTGGTCTAATTTTAGCTTTAACTACCCCAGAGTGCTGGGGGTTTTAGGTCTGCCTCTCATCAGCCCGGAAGGGTCTCTGGCCTCCTTGGGGAGTGGCCCACCTCCCGGCTTCCCACGATCAACACCAGCCTTTGGTTGTACAGGCCGGCAGAAGCTCTGCTGGGGAGTGGGAAGGAGATTCTGCCTGGGACTGGAGTGTGGCCCAGGTTATCACTGGGGTCACTCCCCTCTACTTCCTGGCCCGGAGGCCCGAAGCCCAACAAAGGAAGCAAGCCATCCTCAGACATCCCACTCTCTGTGCCTTCACAGGGGTGGGTGGAAGGGACCACTCAGAGTCCCAGCGGCTTCTCTCGTGGCGGGGGGTGGGGGGGAGCCACAGGCCAGCTGCCGAGGAACGCTGGCGCTCCCAGCCTCCTTCATACAGTCTTTTCAGCCTACACCATCTGCCACCCTGAACAGGGTGGGAAATTTCTTTCCAGTTATGTTGTAGCAGTCCGTCTGCCTGTGCTCTATGCTATCTTTATGTGAATCTGTCTTCTCTTCTTCCAAGGCTGTAAGTTCCTTGCTGCAGTGTGGGGACCACCCCAGAGTCCTAGGGACCTCCCATGGCCCCCGGCACAGGGCTTGTCACTCTATAGGTTCTCAGAACCCGGCTTTCCTTGCGGGAATGCACTTTTACCTTTTCAGCCTCCGTGCTCCCTTTCCACACTCCTCGGGTTCCCTTGGTCTGGGGAGTCCGTCTCGCCCAGACCTCCCGACTGTGGCTTTACCCCGTCCCTCCAAGGCTGGTGAAATTCAGCAGACCCGTGCGGGCATCTTGCAGGTATCTAAGCATCATCCCCCTGCCAGGTTGCACCCTCTCCTCCCATCTGCCTTAATGATGGAAACTTCAGCCAGAAAGTAGAGTCTTGCACGAACCTTCCTAGAGACAGCCATGCGTGGCCTGTGCCCTAAACACTCGAGTTAGGAAAGAGAAAGAGGACAGGAAAGAAAAACAGAGGTGCCCTCTGGTTTGACAGCTACAAGGACGTTTTCTTTCGTAGCTGTGCCCCTGTTCCTAGGCCAAGGATGAGTTTGTATTTTTGGTGGAACTTAAAAATAACTGGATTAAAGGGTCAGGTCACCTATTACCTAGGGATATACATTTCTAATTTAAATATTGTGGCTTTAGTGAGAAGTAATCTGGGTTATTCGGAGCAGAGAAACCTGCTCGTGCAGCAGGCGCCTGATGTTTGAATAATTTGGGTCACACGGTGCATTTAGGCTAGGAGACTGGGAAGTTGGTGACAGACATTGTCAAGAGCAGCGTAGGGAGGTTGGGAAGAGGCAAACAGCGGACACGTGAAGTGAGCAGAAGCTTCTGCTTCTCGCTTGACCTTGTAGCGAAGGACACCTTTCTGGAGTCTCCCTGGGCCCAGCCAGACCTGCTAAGGAAAATGCATTTCCTTCAAGTTCTTTCTATGCTTGATGCACCTAGCTGCAGGCCCAGGTACCTCACACTGCCGTCCATGACCTAAGCCGGGCAGGCGTCAGGGCCCTGATGTGTTTTCTGGGCAAATCAAACAGGCTTCTAGAATCCCACCTGTGCTGCTGACTCTGGTGCTGGGGAGGAGTTGCAGCCTTGTCCATTGCCATGACTGGGATGTGAGATTTAGTATTTTGCCTCTGGGGTATCATCAGAGGAAGCAGAGGACCCCCCTTCAGAGGCCAAATTCCCAGAACGAGCAAGAGGCCAGCACCTCCATTTCTAGCTGGAGGGTCCTGCAGGTGGAGCAGAAGGTAGGAACTGAAACTACGTCTCCAGGGAGTCTGTCTCTTGTCCATTCTGAATAAGGAGGGGAAAGGGGTCCTTGGCTTCTGAAGCCAAACTGTGAATCTTACGTGACTTCTAGAGATTGAAGTGTGCAGACCATCAGCCAGAAAGCCGAGTAAATGCCCTTCAGATCCATCCACCTTCTTAAGACTTTCCTTGTCGTTCTGGAAGCTTCCAGCCATTGAGAATACCTTTTGAGATACTGGGATAGAATTAGGAAGAACTGGCCTTCAAGTCCTGGCTGTGCCACTTACTTATGCCAATTAGCAAAAGCCTCAGGGGCCCTTGGGAGTTAGAGCTAAACTCCGGGAGGAAGGCGGGTACCTGTGGAAGGTGGGATTTCTGATTAGATCCTGGATGAACACTCTTGGCGTGTATACTCCGGATTAGGATGGCTGTCTGCTCCTGGAATGTAATTTAAACTAATTTCAGGCACACACAGCTGTCTTACATTGTGTCTGCTTGAGTATTTTAAAGTAAATGGTAGACATCCTGACCAGCTGTTAGCTATTCTGGGAAGCCAGGAGGCCGGCAGGTATTACGTGCCAGATTGTTAGGGCTCCACGTGGAGGGTTAGCTGGGGCCATCCAAGGATCTCCCACCCGCCCCTTAGCACCCTGGTTTTTCTCTGACCTTCGAAAACCCAGTTTGCTGGTTCTTTCATATCTTCCTGCTTTTTGCATTGGGGCCTAGTATATTTCAGAAAAGACTTAAAAATCCATTTAATGAATGCATTTTGTCTGAATCTGGAATCAAGCTTACCTTATCTGAAACACGGAGAAAATTCTGGTCTTTTCTCTTCAAAGGGAGCAATGAGTATTTGTTGGTTTAAACATGACATCATTTAATGACGTCAAATGCAGACTCTTGCCAGATCCTCGCACGGTGGGGATCCCAGCCCACTTTCATTCTCTTGGTATAGTTACAGCGGCTTTGATCACATCAGGTCATCCTGCACGAAGGCAAATTCTTCCTGCTGCGACAGCACTCAGGAATTTGCTTGTTGGTTATAATTGTTCCCTAACTTTACAAAAACTCAGGAACTCTGAGGCAGGACTGTAAGTCAGCAATGCGGAGTTGTTTACCTCTGTAAGGACTTCTACCCTGATGAGGGTTCAGAGCTGCTGCTTCCTGAGGTGGATGGAACCCACTCTCAGTAAGAATTTTCTGAATTAGTTGAAAGGAGCTGGGGCCCCACATAACTAACAGGAAGGAGAGCCTCTTTCCTGTTTATACCCTCCAGTGTCTAGATTTTTTTTTTGGAAGGTATTGGAAAGGAATCACCTCAGATTACACTGGGACTCCAAACTTTGCCTGTAATTAGCTTTTTTTTTTTTTTGGCGGTATGCGGGCCTCTCACTGTTGTGGCCTCTCCCGTTGTGGAGCAGAGGCTCCGGACGTGCAGGCTCAGCGGCCATGGCTCACGGGCCCAGCCGCTCTGCGGCATGTGGGATCTTCCCGGACCGGGGCACGAACCCGCGTCCCCTGCCTCGGCAGGCAGACTCTCAACCACTGCGCCACCAGGGAAGCCCCTGTAATTAGCATTTTTAAAATATTTGACACATTGCACACACAACTCATCATTTCTGACTCAAGGATAACATTAGTTTTCTTGACACTGCAAAAATGCACTGTCAGATGCTGTTCTCAGATATTTAAACTTTTGAATTGGGACAGTTGTTGCTAGTTCAGAAAGTGTCCTTGGAAAAAGTTGATAACAGTTTTTTCAGTTCTTAAAAAAAAAAAAAAAAAAGCCGTAGGGCATCAGCTCCTCCATCGTCCAACACTGGGACTGTGAAGCCTCCAGGGGAAAGGGACAATGCTGACAAAGTGTTCTCCGGGATGCTGTGGATAGGCTCAGTTACTCCAGTCTCTGTGATCAGCAACAAGACATTAACATAGGCAAGTTTTTCACTTCACCTGACCAGACTAAGTAAACCCCAAAACAGACTTACAGCTTCCTAGGAAGTATGGGAAATCCAGTTTTTGTTAAGAAAAAAGGTGTTGTCTCCTGGAATTTATTGTTGCCATTAATTGCGCCATGCCCTACAGAACAAGCCTCCTGCATTTTTAATGAATGAATCAATGACTAAATGATCTATAGAATTATTTGCCTTTTACCTTCTTTTAACGTTACATTGCCCTCTTTCCTCTCATGTCAACTATTGTAAAGTGTTTTCCATTTCGGTAGAGCAATGATTTTTAACCATATTTCAATCTCAGCAGCTTCCTACTATTTTCCTGTCCCCCCCCCCCAAAAAAAAAAAGCCAAAAGAGATAGAAGGAAAGCTCTATTATTCCCGTGAAGAATATTAGCAGAGAATCATTGGCCAAATGAGGCCGGGGGTTGGGGAGTGGTTCAGTAGTCTGACTTCACCATAGCAATACCGTGTTTCTTTTTGTTGGTCAGCTTATTCCATTAATAACTTTCCATGGGGTAGGCTAATTTTGACCTAGGTTTTCTTGAAGACTGAACGGCAGGCAGTAAGTTTTAGGCATTCAAATTTCCTGTAATTATTATTATTTTTTTTTTTGCGGTACGCGGGCCTCTCACTGTTGTGGCCTCTCCTGTTGAGGAGCACAGGCTCCGGACACGCAGGCCCAGCGGCCCTGGCTCACGGGCCCAGCCGCTCCGCGGCATGTGGGATCTTCCTGGACCAGGGCACGAACCCGTGTCCCCTGCATCGGCAGGCGGACTCTCAACCACTGCGCCACCAGGGAAGCCCTCCTGTAATTCTTGAATGACATAGAAGTTACTGAAGTTACTGAATCTCCTTACCAAAAGAAAGTTTAGTTAACTTTTTTTAAAGGACAGTAGCAACATTTTTGCCATGCCTCTTTAGGTCATTCTAAAGACAAAAGAGCCAGTAGTTAACAGTGGTCAAAAATGAAGTAAAAACAAAATAAAGAGAGTGGAAGTTATAAATATTAAATACCAGACTTTGACAACGAACAGATCAAGGCTGGAAGATCCTTTGAGACCAGAAGGTGCTGACAAAGAAGTAATATTCATTATTGTTGCCTATTTCTAAGGAAGGAATTTATATTACTTGATTGATTTTAAGTCTAAAGAGGAATGTGGGAAACACAGTGAAGGAAACCCCCAGTTCATGGGTAACCTTCCAGTTCATGGATGACCATGAGAGTTTTTCAACATTCTGACAGCAATGCAGAACAGAGCACATAGCATGAACTTCCACATTTTTCTAGATATTATGAACAAATCCATAACTGTTCACTTTCCTTGAAAGGATTTTTAAATTAATCCCCTGAGAATCATCCTAAGGTGGTGTTTTAATATTATGTTCTAAGCCTTTAACAATGTTTAAATTTAAATAAAGAAAATTATACCGTATTGCAGTTTTGCATTGTGTTAAGTCAATAATACCAGGCACCCTATAGACCTGAGACTTGAAACAAAGTTGATAAAAGTGTTAGTGAAATCCCTGAGGGGAACTCAAATTAAGCTCACAATTTACCGCTGAATTATCTGAGACAAACCAGAGTCCTTTGGTAAGAAAAAAAAAAAATCCTAGAGTTTGAAAATTAATCTTAACTAATGCCAAATAAAGTGACATGGGATTGATAACTGATGAAAAATAGGATGCATTTAAAAACATTAAGAAAATATAGTTAAAATTTAATTTAAACACAAAATTGGAGCTGTCACATACAAAGCATTTTAGGAACTAGATGGGAGGGGCCACCATCCACTAGCTTTTCACTCCTTAACCAAGGAGCATTGTTTTGAGAACAGAACTGTGTGGTCAGTGGCTTTGGTTCTGTGTTTATAATGCACATGGTCAATTACAGCCATGGCAGTGTGGCACTGAAGCTCTTAAGGGGCCGTTGAAGAGATCTACTGTTTTCCAGTATTTTATTTTGGAAAAAATTTTTAAAAAGTTTCCTGTCTACAGAATAATTGCATTACATCTGGCTGAGAATCATGTTTTCAAGATTTGTTCCTGCCAAACGACCTTATTTTTATAGTTGGGGACATACAAATAGTTCTGTTACATTTCTGCAGAAATTTGCTATGAAATTTTTTGAAAAATTCTGATACAATTGCTATATAATCTCTTCCACTTTAGAAATTATTATTTCTTTTTTTTGGCGGTACGTGGGCCTCTCACTGTTGTGGCCTCTCCTGTTGCGGAGCACAGGCTCCGGATGCGCAGGCTCAGTGGCCATGGCTCACGGGCCTAGCCGTGCCGCGGCATGTGGGATCTTCCCGGAGCGGGGCATGAACCCGTGTCCCTTGCATCAGCAGGTGGACTCTCAACCACTACGCCACCAGGGAAGCCCCACTTTAGAAATTATTTGAGCAATGTCATCAGATGATCCAAATCCTAATTTACTTTTTAAAAAAATATTTATTTATTTTATTTATTATTTATTTAGGCTGCACTGGGTCTTGGTCGCGGCACTCGGGATCTTTGTTGCAGCATGTTTAGTTGTGGCATGTGGGATCTTTAGTTGTGGCATGCAGGCTTCTTAGTTGCGGCATGCATGTGTGATCTAGTTCCCCAACCAGGGATAGAACCCAGGCCCCCTGCATTGGGAGTGCAGAGTCTTTCCCACTGGACCACCAGGGAAGTCCCCCTAATTTAATTTTAAATGTAAAAATGGGACTAGCATTTATTGAAAGTTCTCTGGACACCAGGTAAACAAAATGGAATCTGTAAAATTGAGAAGGTTTAGGTACCCATTACTGCAACAAAATGAATATATACAGGATTTTTTAGAAGAGAAACTTCTATTCAAAAGATCCTGTCATTGTGGTTTCAATTTTCCTTCCAGTTAGTTATTAGCTAATGTCTGAAGTTCATATCCATAAGCGATGTGGTGTCTAACCCTGAATTCTGTTTTTTCTCTTTTTCCCAGAAGGCTCCCGAGCTTTCCGAGGATGATATCCGGCTAAAAAAGGAGAGAGACAACTGTAGTGGCAATACCCTGGAGCCTGCCACCAGCACTCTTCCCCCAGATCACAAAAACATGGAAATTGAGGTCTCTGTTGCAGAATGTAAGAGTGTTCCCGGAATCACCTCGACTCCACATTCCATGGACCACCCCTCCCCCTTCTACTCACCCCCCCACAATGGCCTCCTCGCTGATCACCATGAATCTCTGGATAATGATGTGGCCAGAGAGATCCGATATCTAGACGAGGTGCTGGAGGCCAGCTGCTGTGATTCTGCTGTGGACGGAACCTACAACGGCATGTCTTCCCCAGAGCCTAGAGCAGCCATCTTGGTGGGCAGCCCAAGCCCACCTGCCCACACGGCCGTCCAGCCGGAACCCACTGAGAGAGTGGCTGGCAGGCAGGCTCCCCCTCCCCTGGAGCTCCATCAGAGCACCTCTGACACCATGGCAGAGGGTGAAAGAGCCAACGGCCGCCCCCCCGACCAGCCCAGAGACCTGCTGGGGAACAGCCTGCAGGTGCCCGTGAGTCCCAGCTCCTCCACCAGCTCGCGGTGTTCCTCCCGAGACGGAGAGTACACGCTCACCACGCTGAAGAAGGAAGCCAAGTTCGAGCTGCGTGCCTTCCACGAGGACAAAAAGCCCTCTAAGCTCTTTGAGGACGACAAGAGTGAAAAAGAACAGTACTGCGTCAGGAAAGTGAGGCCTTCAGAAGAGATGCTGGAGCTGGAAAAGGAGAGGCGAGAACTCATCCGGAGTCAGGCCGTGAAAAAGAATCCTGGCATCGCCGCCAAATGGTGGAACCCTCCGCAGGAAAAGACCATCGAGGAGCAGCTGAACGAGGAACACCTGGAGTCGCACAAGAAGTACAAGGAGCGCAAGGAGAGGAGGGCGCAGCAAGAGCAGCTGCTGATGCGGCGGCAGCCGGCCGCGCCGCAGCTCTGCACGGCCCCTGCGTCCTCTCGAGAACGCTCCAGCGTGACTGACGGTGCAAAGGAGGACATCGTCACGGAGCAGATAGACTTCTCTGCGGCTCGCAAACAGTTCCAGCTGATGGAGAATTCCAGGCAAACAGTGGCCAAGGGCCAGAGTACACCCAGGCTCTTCTCCATCAAGCCCTTCTACAGACCTCTGGGGCCGGTCAGCTCAGACAAGACACTGACCATCTCGAGACCAGCTTCTGTTGGGGGACCTCCCGAAGACTCCTCAGCAGCCAAGGGACAGAAAGCCCACTGTGCCCTGGAGAGCCAGTCTTCTGGAGGAGGGGGCCAGGGCAGCACAGCTCCTCAGGGGAAGGAAGGGCCGTACAGTGAGCCCTCCAAACGCGGGCCCTTATCCAAACTGTGGGCAGAGGACGGCGAGTTTACAAGTGCCCGGGCTGTCCTCACTGTGGTCAAGGATGACGAACCTGGGATTTTGGATCAGTTTTCAAGGTCAGTCAATGTCTCTTTGACTCCAGAGGAACTTGACTCCGGCTTGGATGAGCTGTCGGTGAGGTCCCAGGATACCACCGTCCTGGAGACCCTGTCCAACGACTTCAGCATGGACAACATCAGTGACAGTGGGGCCTCCAATGAGACAACCAACGCCCTCCAGGAAAACTTACTGGCTGATTTTTCTCTGCCCCAGACTCCCCAAACTGACAACCCCTCAGAGGGCCGAGGAGAAGGTGTCTCCAAGTCATTCAGTGATCATGGTTTCTATTCCCCTTCGTCCACACTGGGAGACTCTCCATCGGTTGATGACCCCTTGGAATATCAGGCTGGTCTCCTGGTGCAGAATGCCATTCAACAAGCCATAGCCGAGCAAGTGGACAGAGCTGTGTCTGAAACCAACAAGGGTGGAGCAGAACAGCAGGGACATCAAGCAAGTCTGGAGGAAGCTGGAACTGGGGCTTCCAGCTCAGAGAAGCCTCAGAGCATGTTTGAACCGCCTCAGGTGTCCTCCCCTGTTCAAGAGAAAAGGGATGTATTGCCAAAGATTCTGCCTACTGAAGACAGGGCGCTCAGGGAAAGGGGGCCCGCCCAGCCACTGCCGGCAGTGCAGACCAGTGGCCCAATAAACATGGAGGAGCCCAGACTGGAAGGGAGCTATTTCAGCAAGTACTCAGAGGCAGCTGAGTTGAGAAGCACAGCCTCACTCCTGGCCACTCAAGAGTCCGATGTGATGGTTGGGCCCTTCAAGCTGAGGTCCAGGAAGCAGCGGACTTTGTCCATGATCGAAGAAGAGATCCGAGCAGCCCAAGAAAGGGAAGAGGAGCTGAAGAGGCAGAGACAAGTCTTGCAGAGTACCCAGAGCCCCAAGGCAAAGCATGCCCCATCACTGCCCTCCCGAACATCGTGCTACAAAACTGCTCCAGGTAAGTGGAGTGCCGCGGACCAGAGACGGATGCTGCAGAAATCGGTGTTGCTGATTCCAGCTTTCAGGGTTGTATATATGTGGACCCTCCTCTGTGTGTGGCTGGAATCGGTGTCAGGGGGACACTGGAACGGGGATTTCAGTGTTCGGAGACACACATTGGGAGTGTCAGAGTGTCCTCTGGAAGAACCCTGAGCCTAGATGGTGTTTGCCATTTCCCAAAGGATGTAATAGCTCCTTTCTTGTCCTTCTGCTGTGGTCTTGGTTTACTGTGGAGAATTGTTCTCTCTTGGCTGAGGGAGAGGCTATGTGTGGCACAGACCCAGAGTCGGCCCTTGGGTGGACTGTATTGATGTCAGTATCTGCAGTTAAATCAAACCTATCTGATTTGGGGATGTCTTCTCCTAACCCCTTCTGAACGCTGAGTGTCTTCCCAGCAATGACAGGAATGGGTTGGTGTTGCAGATCGACCCATAGAAGATGTTTTTGTCCATCTTCTGTATAATTGATCTTTGTGGATTTGTCTTTCTTTAAGTCTTTTCTTTAAGTCACCATAAAGCAATTACTTTGGAATCAAGGTGGCCTCATCTATTTGTGTCCTGTGACCCTTTTGGGGAAGTTGAGTTACTATATGTAAAGACAGTCCTCTAATCTCCCATTGCCTGGACAGTCCCTCTCTTGAATACTTTGTATAGATGGTTGATGTTAATTACAGTGGTAATTATTGTTGCTACTATTATGGATAACACTGTGACGAGTAATTTTTATTTCTCATTTGGACATGATGGCACTTGGGGAACCACACATCCTACCAAAGAGAAGAGCTGCTCAAGGTGTGGTCCAAGCTAGTTCATGACTATTCCTGATCCATGCTAAGTACAGACACAGGGAGTAAGCATTTGAAAACTCTTGGAGCAATTTGATAGTGTCCTCAAATGAAAGTGCGGGATTTTGTATTTTTTTAATGGACGGTCCATAATAGATTGGGCAGAAGAATTGTTCCTTCACTAGAGATAATTTAAGAAGTATTGCCTTAACATATAATTACTGGCATTTCTCTTGGTCCATCCAGATCTTAAGCCCATTGACACTTGGCTTCCATCAAATCTATAATAACACAAGTTAACTCTTCCCATTATTAACTTTTAAATTTGAAATACTCTCAAAGCTAAAGGAAAGTTCCCTAGTTAAATACAAATATCTTTTTTATTCTGAATGAAGAGTAAATTGCCAACATGATGCTTGATCACCCCCAATTTTGTAGAATGTCCCTCAGTTTGGGTTTGTCTGATGTTTTCACATGATTGTGTTCAGGTTATGCATGTTTGGTAGGAATACCACAGAACTGATGCTTGTTCTTACAGTATCCAGTCAGGTAGTACATGGTGTCAGTTTGTCCCATTACAGGGACAGATGTTAACTTTTTTCACAAGATGCTAATTTTGATCGCTTGATTGAGGGCTTCTGTACAATAGTTACTTTTTCCCTTTGTAATTAACAAATAGTTTGTGGTGAGATGCTTTGGTACCACGTAATCTTTTTCCCACTCCTCTTCAGACTTTAAATCTATCTATCTGTCTGTCTATCTATGACAGATGGTCTCATGGATTCCTATTATATTTAGTGGGTTATAATCCATTTCTATTGTTATTTTTATCCTTAATTGTTCAAATATAGTTCACAGGAGCACTTTCAGGCTAACTTCAGTGTCCTTTTGACATGTCTCCATTTTTCTTTGGGCACATCTTTACTTTCTGGTGCCACAAGATGTTCCAATCTCATCTTATGCTTTCCTAACCCTGAAATCAGCCTTTTCAACAAAGAGCCCTAGTTCCTTTTAGTGGAGAATGGTATTTAGAAACCAAAGTCTGAGTGTTTGATGTGCTCGTTGCTGTTGGATAGGCACTGCTCTCAGGCACTCTCAATGGTCAGAATTAGAGAATATATACACATGCTACCTATCTGTCAGTTGATTGATTAATCAATCTATCTACCTACCTATCTCGAAAACCATGAGCTCACCCTGAAACCTTTAATTCTACTCTAATACCACCGGGTTCATTTTCTCTCTTTCCATATTTGTAACCTCCTCCTTGACAACAAGGTACCTGGTTCCTATTATCCTCAATATATTTATTATTTGATCAAACCCCTCCCCCCTTATGGAACCAATCTACTATTTTCCTCACCAAACATGGGTTCAAATGTCACCTTCTGGGTGGCAACTGCTGTTTCCTGTCACCAACACCCTCTTCACCCAGCTTGGGCTCCAACATCCTGTGCTGGGTCACTCATGTCCCTTCCCACCCTGCTCTGGCTCCAGCACACCACTCTGGGCCACTGGGGTTCCTCCCACTCTCCCTGCAGACACTCATCTTGTTCAGCCCCACCTAATAGCTTTTGGACTAAATTATTCAGGAAGGAAAGGGAAGGGAGCAGGAAGAGGGAGAGCATGGTGACTTTCTTGATATGGTTTTTTTTTTTCGTTTTTTTTTTTT
>NW_006775143.1:8249555-8268255 GCF_000442215.2 Lipotes vexillifer | reverse complement strand
GCGTGGGGCCGCTTGCCTCGGGGGCCCAGCCGTTCCGCGGCATGTGGGATCTTCCCAGACCGGGGCACGACCCCGTGGCCCCTGCATCGGCAGGCGGACTCTCAACCACTGCGCCACCAGGGAAGCCCCTCTTGATATGTTTTTTAATGCCTTCAGGTCATGGAGCAATGGCCAGCTGAGTGTTTGAGGCAAAGAAAACTTTCAGAAGAGGCTCTTTTCTATGCTTAACAGTGACTGGTTGGCTTTTCCCAAAGATCCTTACTTGTTGAGTTCACTTTAAAGTCTTGTTGTGGGATGGCTTGGCACAGAGATGCCAGCTGGGCTTTCTATATGGTATCCTAAAAAAAGTTTTGGTACCACTTGAATTCAGCCCAGTCTGGGGAGCCTGCTTCACAAGTAAGCGATTGTAAAGGGCCTGCATAAGAACCTGCAGCCTCACTGGTGGAGAAAGTTTCTGCAGGCATCTCAGCAACTTCTGCTCACATGGCAGGCAGATTCCATGGCTCTCTTATCAGATACAGCTGGCTCCACTTACCTAGCCCTCCCTTTATATTATTTCATTATAGAACCTTCTCTACACTGCATATGCTCAGTGGTATTTTCAGTTTTCTTCACTCCATCTCTAATTAAACCCCTTACCATATTGCTCCATACTTTACTTCTAGCACACAAACAAAAATTAAGACAGCTCCACACTTTCCTCTAGTTCCCTGACCTGCTGTGGTCCGTCAGGCTTCCCGCCAGGCTTAAAACAGGACAGAGTCCTAATGTCTGCTTCCAGCATCCCAGTAGCCCCATACCGATTTCCTCCGTACTTCCTGTGCTAATGCTGATCTCCCCCCCCCATATCCCATCCCCATAGGCTTGATTTCTGCTCCTTTAGTAAGATGGTAGTTCATCCATGCAAGTCTGCACCCTGCTTGGGTCTGGTTGTCACATTGACCACAGTCATGATAGATAACGTGTGTGCAGCTCACTTCCTCACACTTACCTCTAGAACATTGAAAGTAGGTGGCAGGGCTTCCCAGAATTACAACCTGGATTGAAAGAAGCTGAATGCAAAAGGTAATTTTTTTCTATCCATGCCTGGAAACGTTTAGAGTAATGCTTAGCCAGCCAGCATCCAAGTTCGTGATCAGGAAGGAGGCTGACATATCACTCCTAGCAGCCAAACCGGACCTTTCATGGCCAGGGTCAGAACTGCTGGCTCCAACTCTGGTTTTGTGAATGGAGATGTTGCTGAGTTCCTACTGTACTACTCCCCATTTCATGCCAGTAGAGGTGACTCAGCTGGGTCACTGCATGACACAGAGTGACAATTTGATATTAGGTGATGAAAAATATAATTTTTAACATCTCCTCTGGTAGAAATTATGCTGGTGACATGATGGAATCCTGAAATCTTAAGGCAAGTAAAAGCCACTGAGAGCCAAGATGTGATAAGGAAAGAGAAGTGCTTTCCAACCATTTCCCAGGTGTTGAAAAGATAACTTGTTTTTTGCTTTTGGTTCCCTTGCCTTTCGAGATGGAAGATGATGAGATTTCTATTTTTAAAAGGATGTAATCATTTTCAAAGACCGTTTATTAGGAAAAATTATATGGAAATTGAATCTTATTGGTTCTTGCATCAATTTTAACAGAAGACGGTCCACTTAAATAGGGTTTGTGTGGCATTTGTTCATACAGAAGTGAACAAGGCAGATGAAGTCCCCGCCCTCAGGGAACTTATAGTTTAGTAACAGAAACATCAAAGAAAGGTGGCAATTTCATAACAGAGAAGCGTGGAGACCTGTGGAAGATCAGAGCAAGGAAGACCGCCTCGCTGGGGGGATAAGGAAAGTCTTCCTTTCTTGGGAAACTATCATCTAAGCTTTGAATTGAAGGAGTTGGGTTGGGTTCGGGGGGTGGGGGAGATTGTTCCAGTTAGAAGGAAGGGCACCTACAGAGGAAGAGAACTTGGCATGTTTGAGGTGCCTAAATAAAGTTAGGGTGGGTTAAAGGAAGAGGTTTAAAGCAAAACAAAAGAAAGTTGATTTGGAGCCAGACAGTGAAGAGCTATGTAAATCATGTCAAAGGTTTTAGATTTTAGACTTTATCCTGTGGTCAGTGGGAAGCCAGTGAGGATTTTCCAAGGGGTAATTATCTCCACAAATCTCCAAGCTGTCCTGCCTTCATGCATGAATTGATGAATTAAAAGTCTTCCTGCTTTCCTGAGTCCATTCCACCGGCTTTTTTTCTATATACGTCTAAAGGCCGACCGCCATCTTGACAAGTGTCCTGGGTTATGGGAGAGGCCATGCTCCCAAGAATGAACACATGTGGGCCTTCTCTTGATGGTACTTAGAGAATAAAGGAAGCACTTAGGCAGGTGCACAAGCCTGATTTGAAGGTGTAACCCACGGACTTTTGTAAGACGCCCTTGAGGAATGAGTTTGGGAGGAAAACCCAAACATTTTACCGAAGTTACACTTTAGACCTGTTAAAATGTCTTTTCATAGAAGGGGTATCAGCAGACAGTTCTCTCTTTAGTGCCTGTGTCTATTATTAGATATCCTGGTTTCACTTCCAAGTTCTAGGCAGGCCGGAGAAACCCAGTTAGTTAGGTGATGATTAGCTTAGGTTTTGGAACTAGTTTGCATTTTCATGCCAGGTGTCAAGTTGATTTACCAAGTCAGACAGTTTGCCCATTGGGACATTCTAGAGAGCTGTCAAGGAAAAGATGTGGATATTGAGTCCCATAACCTGTCTGTTTAGGTCTTTTAATGTGTGGAAAGATATGTTAGTTATACATCTTATAAAAATAAGATTTCCAAGGTGTTTTGACTTCTGTTGTCAGTTTGAATTGATTGCACATGTGATGTTCATTACATTATTATAAAGCTTATTGACGGGGTCTTTTTTCCCTTCATTATCTCCCAATGTCACAAAGAAAACTCCTAGATAGAAAAAAAATGTTTATATCTGCACAATATTCAGGCAGCAGAGCTTGGTGCCTTTGTTCCACGCTGAATTACAGCTGAATGAGGCCAAGTCTCGCTTGAGATGCCCTCAGTCCTCCACAGTAGAAGACCTTGGTGTGGGTGACTGACAGAAGGATTCCCTCCCAGGCCCAGGTAAGAGAGAATGCTTCTTCTTCAGGAGTGTACAGTGTTCCCCTTTGCTGCAGGCAGGTACAAATAGCGTATCTTAATAGGGGCACAGCTGGCTGTGTGAAGGTTCTAAAGCTGAACGTGGAGTATCCTACAGATGATTATGTGTACCGCCAAGTTCCTTGAACATTCTCTGGTGACCGAAGTATAATCACAGTAGCTGCGACTCACCAAGACCTTAAAGCCCAGTACTATAATTCACACACAGTTTTCTCATTTCTCATTTTCTCATGTAACCCCTCCCAACAGCTATCTAGGATAGAATCCAAATTACCCAAACTCTTGAGACCAGATAGATTCCACATTTTTCTGATTTTAGAAAGGCCGTAAAGTGTCCATACCATTATTTAGAAAAGCAATGCGATGCATGTACTGTTATTGAACACACCCAGTGGAGTCTGGGGCTGTACCTGTCATCAAATTCGATTTCTGCTGTGGAACTTAAGAGTTTGTTCTCTTAAGTGGGATCAATAAAGACCAAGAAGAACCTCGTGCTGGTTCACCTCGGGTTTTGCTGCCAAATAAGTTATGATAAAACTTAGTTTTAATGGTTCCTCTGTGCTTTCAGAACTTAATTTCAGTGCTCCAAACTACACCAGTCAAATTGCTGGTGCTGTCCGAAGATCTGGGCAGATGGCGAGGGACTAGCATCATCCATGTCAGCCATCTAGCCTGGCTGCTTTTGTGAATTCTTTCTGAAAGTTCACGCCCCAGGAGGAAGCTCGGTCATTCACTCTGGAGACAGGCTCATTGCCTGAAAACGTTGAAAGGACTGGGAGCTCAAGCAAGGAATCCATTTCTTAATTTGAGGATGCGCGGGGATAAGTGTTCACTCCACTACCTGACCAGGTTTGGCGGAGTAGGGCCAACGCTGGCCAAATTCATTTACTGGTGGTCATTGAGCACCATGTCTGCTCTCTGCTGTTCTCCCTTGCTCTTTAAGATTGTTCCTTCTGCCTTGGATCAGAAACTCCCTGTATTTTTATTTATCCGAACCCAGCGAATATGTTCATTTTTAAAAACACGTGCCATTTGGGAAGGAATTGGAAAGAAAAGGTTAGGTCGAAGTAGGGTTTGGCAAGGGGTGAAGGTTGAAGGTGGTCAATGAGGTCAGAACTTCTCAAGTTACAGAATTCAAAGTTCCTTGTGGACATTGCCTTCAGTGGTTTGAAAAGGGCAACTGTCATGGTTAAACCCATCACCTTCACTCCTGAGAAGATACAGACGGTGGTCTTCCTTCTGTGACAAGCCTGTGGTCGCGGCTTCTGGGACGTAGAACTTTGAAGAAGAGCAACGCTTCCTGCCATTCCGTTTTGTAACAGCTTCTGCTGTCACTGTTGATTGTGCTGGGTCTTCTGGTACACACAGTGTCTGGGTTGTCCCTTGCTTTGCTGGGGACATCGCATGGTGGCCTGGTTACTTGCCCTTTACCGATGCCTGGCTACCCCACGCTCCAAGTTAGGAGAGCTGCTTCCAGAAATTCAGACTCAACTGCACAACCGTGTGAACCTACATACAAAGAAACATGCAGTCTTGAGCTGAGAACGAAAAGATGATCAAAGGACCTCATTCTTGTAAGATCCCTGCTCTGCGCCTGGTGAGAAATGTGAGCTAATCTAAACCAGGCCTGGGAGCAGGATGGCCCCCGTGACTGCTGGAGTTTAGGGCAGGATATGACAGTCTCTTACTAACCATGGCAACTCGCCGTGAGCTTCCCTAGGGAGATTGGTGTTTCAGAGCCATTTCATCTTTGTAAATAAGCTACTTGCTACTTAGGGGCGGAGGACTAGGGGTGGTGGTGGGAAGAGGGTGCAGGACGGGCCATTAGAGCACCAAAGAACACATTCATGTTACGTGTAATGGTATTTTATTTCTCATGACCTTGAATGTAAAGGTCAAAGGTTTCCCCAAAAGTTGTATGCATCCGACATCACAGGTATTCTCAGTCTCTCTGTCTTTATTTCTCATTACTCGAATATAAATTCACACCAAAGCTGGTCAAGGAGAATTAAACATGTGCTTAAATGTGACAGTCATTTTTCTGGATTCATATCTAAAGTTCGAATCCTGATTCCACTGCTTGTTAGCTGTGTAACTAACTTACTTCACCTCTCTAAACCTCAGTTTCTTCATCAGTAAAACGGGAATAAAATAGTACCAACCTCATCAGTAAGTTAGTACAGTCAGTGCCTGGTGCACAAAAGGCTTCCAATAAGAGTTGTTGTTATTGCAGGTTTTTAAAAAATTAATTAATTTATTTTTGGCTGCATTGGGTCTTTGTTGCTGCGCACGGGCTTTCTCTAAGTTGCGGCGAGTGGGGCCTACTCTTCCTTGCGGTGCGCGGGCTTCTCATTGCGGTGGCGTCTCTTTGTTGTGGAGCACGGGCTCTAGGCGCACGGGCTTCAGTAGTTGTGGCACGAGGGCTCAGTAGTTGTGCCTCACAGGCTGTAGAGCACAGGCTTAGTAGTTGTGGTGCACGGGCTTAGTTGCTCCGCAGCATGTGGGATCTTCCCGGCCCAGGGCTAGAACCTATGTCCCCTGCATTAGCAGGCAGATTCTTAACCACTGCGCCACCAGGGAAGTCCCGTATTGCAGTTTTTGTTCTAAGAAAAGACCTAGAAAACCTTAGCATAGTTACTATGAGTTATTCTTCTGCAGCTCCTGGAGCCCTGATGTAAATGATACAACATGCTTTTATAAAATTGCTTTCTAGTCCTAGCTGAGATTTATTCATAGTTACTTCTTTAGAATTAAAGTTTCTCATATAAAATCAGAGCTCAAGAATTAGCTTTCAGTAGTCAGCTGTGATTTCAAAAAACAAAGGCCATTATTAAGCATGTTGGGTGACAGTGAAATTACAAATTACCATGAAAATATTTTCTTTTTGGGGGAGGGGGGTGATAATGTGCATAGAGCTAAGCTGACTGTGTTGGTAGAAATGTGTTTAACCAAAAGATCTTGGCGGGGCAATTGCTACTTACCATGATTTTTATCCTTACTGTTTTAATTAAATTTTTTTCTTTTTTTTGGTCTTAAACTATGCTTCCCCTGCAGATGCAAAACTCTTTCCTTCTCCAGTTTTCATTTTCCAGTTCTGTTCAGAGGAATGACCCAATATCGACAACTCATCCAACATCCCACCGTACCTTGAAGTAATGATATTTGGAAGTTTCTCAGACTTGTGTCACCAGGCAGGGGTATTTCTCATTTCTGAGCTAGGCTTATAATCTGAAGATTCGTATCATTGCATTCTCCCACCCCTGGGGCCTTCAAAAGAGGAGATGAGAGGACCAGGGACTAGCTCTTGGTGTGTGGGTCATAGCAGGAACCATACAAGCCCATGGACTCCGGATCTGACAGGCAGGCTATTCCCTTGTACTGGGAGGAAATGGAATTTAAAATGCAAGTCTGAGCCCCTTTCTTTCTGGTGATCGGCGAGTCGTTTAGATGTTTGCAAGCTCACCCCAAGGCTCCGTGAAGGAAGGAGATCACTGAAGGGGGCTTGGGCCAAAGCATGTTGTTATCTGGTGGGCGTCTTTGTTCGGTTTGGTTTTTAAATAAGAGTGGGGGATGGCTTTTTCCTTTCTTTTGAGAAATGTAGAAACAAAGGATCTTTGATTTTTAAGACGTCAGACGCCATGTGTATAGAATATAATAATCACCAAAATCCTAATGTTTGACCAAAATAATTTTCTTAACTTTGGGAATCCACCCTCTTGGCTTTTTAGAAGTTAGTCCTCTTCTTATAGAGGGAGGGTGTGGGCTGCCATGGATGGCAGCAGCTGTGTACTGAGGACACGCAGCCATAGCTCTAGTTTCCCTTGGGTGGGAGGAATTGTGGGTTTTTCTCTCTGCTACCATCAGCACAGGGAAATCGATCTTGTTTGGAGAATCCAGAAACGCAGTCAAGGCATGGCTTTTTCTCTCTGGACAAGGTGTGGCTTAACTACTTAAAATAAACAGGAAACACAAATTCATGTTTCCTAGTTTTTTTCTTTTTTTTTGCGGTACGCGGGCCTCTCACTATTGTGGCCTCTCCCGTCGCGGAGCACAGGCTCCGGACGCGCAGGCCCAGCGGCCATGGCTCACGGGCCCAGCCGCTCTGCGGCGCGTGGGATCCTCCCGGACCGGGGCACGAACCCGTGTCCCCCGCGTGGGCAGGCGGACTCTCAACCACTGCGCCACCAGGGAAGCCCGTGTTTCCTAGTTTTTTCTTCCACTGATCATGGGAGACAGCATTTACTAATTTGGAGTGAAATTCTGCTTCCCCCATTCTTCTCCTTAGTCTGCCTGTGAGAGTCACCAGTGAATGTGACCAGTGCTTCTCTAAGTCCCCAGGAGGTGTCAGCTCAGTAGCTCCCCTGGGCCTGTGTGTGCTGCCTGGTGAGACAGAAAGGCTTCCGGATCTGCCTGGTTGGTCCATGAAGGTTAAAGCCACAGCTTTATCTGCTTTTATTAGCATGTGCGGTAATACGTAAAAGAAAAAAATTCTAGTTTGTTTTATAATTTTAAATTAATTCATGCTTATTGTAGAAAAAAACTTGGAAAGTAAAGAGTAAAGATAAAAGGCAAAGTGACTCATAATCCTAACTACTCCCTGCCTAGTTTTGCTCATGCACACATGTGCCTGAAAGATAACATTGGGTCTACATGTGTATTGGTTTCCTATTGCTGCTGTAACAAATCACCACAAATATAGTGGCTTAAAACAACACAAATTTATTACCTTATAGTTCTTGAGGTCAGAAATCTGAAATGTGTCAGCTATGGACTGAATTGTGTCCCCTCCCAAATTCAGTATGTTGTTGAACGCCTAACCCCCAATGTGATGGTATTTGGAGATGAGACCTTTGGGAGATAGTAAGGGTTAGACGAGGTCATGAGAGTGGGGCCCTCATGATGGGATTAGTGCCCTTATAAGAAAGGCACCAGAGACCTCGTTCTCTCTCTGTGATGTGTGGACACAGCAGGAAGGTAGCCATCTGCATGATAGGAAGAAAGCTCTCACCAGAACCTGACCATGCTGGTACCCATGCTGATCTCACACTTCCAGCCTCCAGAACTGTGAGAAAATAGTTTTTTAAGCCATCCAATCCATGGTATTTTGTCATGACAGTTCAAACAGACTAAAATAGTGTCCTTCTGTGCTAAAATCAAGATATTGCCAGGGCTGTGTTTCTTTTAGAGGCTCTTGGGGAGAATCCATTTCCCTCCCTTTTCCAGTTCTAGGGGCCATCTATGTTCCTTGGCTTGTGGCCCCTTCCTCCATATCCAAAGCCTACAGTATAGTATCTTCAAATCTCTCTGTCTCTCTCTCTCTGTCTCTCTCTCTCTGACCCTCCTGCGTCTATTTTATGAGGACCTTTGTGATTACATCAAGCCCAACTGGGTAATCTTGGATAGTGTTCCCATCTCACAGTCTTTAACTTAATCATACCCGCAAAGTCCTTTTGCCATGTAAGGTAAATATTCACAGGTTTGGGGGAGTAGGGTTTGGACATCTTTGTGGAAGCCATTATTCTGCCAACCACAAGACTGTTCATCTTATCCTGACTAAGTTTTACCATGTGTCATGTGTGCACTTTTGTTTTCTTTTACACAGCTAATAAGTAGTGAGTTAGGATTTGAACCCAAGCAGTCCAGCTCCGGAGCCTGCGCTCCTAAACCCCTGCAGTATTTCTGCTTTTGTAACCTGCTTTTTCTCTTGATGTATTTTGAATATTTTCCCATGTCCATAACTATTCCTCTAAATTTGAGAGACTAAAACGTGACTTATAATGGCTAAGTAATACTCCATCATCTGAATAAGCCATAACTAATTTAACCATTCTCTTATAGTCAGATGCCTTTGTTGTTTCCACATATGTAATTATAAGCAAACAAACGAACAATGGTGAAAGTTCTTGTACATAAGTTTTGTGCCCATACTTATTAGTTGAACTTGTGCCCATAAGTTAGTAGTTAGTGGTTAACTAGTATACACTAGAGAATAGTATTTTCCAAATTGTTTTCCTCGAGATATTAATAGGGATTCTATGAAATGAGGTTCTGTGGTTAAATAAATTTGAGAAACGCTGCACCCCCATTCCTAGAGATTCACAATCATATTAGCACTAAAACCTTAGAGAAGTCCCCTGGTAAGGAAATCTATCTCGTTTTATCGTTAAAGCTTTCTTTAGTCGAGTGTTTCTCAAACTTATTTGACCAATGACCTTTTGACCGTTTGCAGCGTCGAGTAGTATTCTTAACAAAGCTAAGGTAATAGGACGTGATTTTAGAAACACGGCTTTGGAATCATCCCAGCCACGTGAAGCGGCTTATCCTCAAACATCTTTAAATGCTTAAGTTTAAAATTACTCTAGATGGAATAGTTTGGACAAAATCATATGTATGAAGTAAACTCGAGTATGTTTTCTACCGTCCACTTTGAATTCCAGTCTAGCTTTCTTCTGTTGGTTCCTATGTCAGTTAAGCTCACGTTGCCCCTGCTCCCTGCTCTGGAAATGTCAGGGACCAGGCCTTAGCCAAGACCACCACAGGTGTGCCTTGAGGTCTGCATGACACTTACTGTTCATGTTGTTTCTGGGATCCTTCAAGAGTGCTATTTTGTAGAGTGCTCAGCCCAGGTGAGAAACTAGATAGCAGGATGTTTATCATTGAAGATAGAGGCCACTTTCAGCTACCGTCAGCTATTCAGTCATTCACCAGGTGAATAGACTTATATGAGAACAAGTTTTGATGGGACAAGTGGGAATGGGACCTGGGGGTACTGGGGAAGTGCTGGATGCATGCCAATGAACACCAAAGATAACCGTCATTGTTTGGGGATTCTAATGAGATTTGTCCTCAGGGCCAAGGAACTTCAAAGTGCTTTCCAAGGCCATAAAAGATGAGACAGACTTCCCAAGCTTTGCATCACATTTATGTCATGATCCCCAAGGCCCAAACAGTGGTGGTGTCTGCAGTGTCTATTACTGGTGGAAGAGCATGAGAAGTTTTTTCACCATCCTAATCAAAGGGAAAATTTGATTAGGCTGCAAGCTAGGTCCCTCTCCAGCTTTTTGATGGCCTGTGTGATTCCTAAGATTGCGTGAGAATTCCAGTCATGGTTGGAACCGTACTGGAGGCAGGATGCTTGGAGATCACGGTAGAGAAGCCCAGCCAAGCCAACTTCCCCAGATGTCAACCAGCCCAGAAGTCCAGGGTTGGGGCGCCCGTTCTCTGGAGACCTGTGACAGCTTCTCCTGAGGCTCTGATGTGGCCTTGGTTATCTGAACCCTTCTGTTCTCTCCAAGACCTCTCAGCCACCTTCTCTTTGGAAGACACTGCTCCAGACCCGCTAAGCTAGTCTTTGGTTCCTGTTACTCATGTGACCTCTAGTGGCTGTAACCGGCAAAACTTACTCCGGGGATGGGTTTCATTTTGCTGGCATACTAAGAAATGAGCAGGAAATGTCCGCTTCTTTATAGTAACTTTTCACCCTCTTTACGATTCTCTTTCAGCACACACCCAGTTATATAATTTAGCAACAGTCAACACAATTTGGGTTCCAGACCTGACTCTGATTGTTACTAACTAATGTAATTTGGATTGATGTTAAGCATCTGAGCCTCCATGGTCTAAATTGTTCAGAGATGTCATGACATTCACCCTGACTACATCCCAGGGTGGTTGTAAGGATCAAATGACATGAAGCCTATCGATGAAATGCCATATAAATGTGTTTGTTATTACTCCAAAGCCATCGCGTCTGTGGTTCTGTAGACCAAAATTGTTTTATTTCATGTGCTTTGGTGAAGACATTTAAACACTTTCCTCAGATTCTGTATTGGGAATTCTGTCCCAGTCCACAAGCATTTAATAAGTGGCTGCTCTGTATATTTCATAATGGACTTGCTGATTCATTCAACAGCCTGAACTCCTGCCTTGTGGGATTCAGCATTGACCGGGACGGACAAGGTCCTCCTCTAAAGGAGTTTACATTCAAATGAGTTAGGGGGATTCATAGCCGATTGAAATGGTCCCTGTCTTCAGGTGACTTTACAGCTTTATTGAGAAGAAAAGCTTAAACAACCAGATTGATACAGTCAGTATGTAGAAAAGGCTTTCCCAGAAGTATAAAGTATTATGAGGCAGGGGTGGTATATGTGAAAGGGTGAAGTTAGAGGCAGTGAATATGTACTATGCTTTCTAGAAGTTTAGTGCTGGAGGATTGGCTGGTGGGAGATGATTTGTACACTTGAGAGGTCAATTAGAAAGTGACCAACCTGGTCATGTGGTATCTATTTCTAGTTTTAGAAGAGTTGTGAAATTTTTATGCAGAATTTCCCATGAAATTGCTCATTCTTATTCCATAGACATATTATTCTTTGAGATTCCAAATAAATACTAACCAGACTCATTGGATGCTTGCCATTCTAAATATTAACTTTATAAATATTCATTTAGTTCTTGTACCAACCGTATGAGGTAGGTACTTCTATCAACATACCAGTTTTACAGATTAGGAAACTGAGATAGAAAAACTTCAAAAAAAAAAGGCAAGTAACTTGCCCCAAGGGTATTTGGCTGCTAACTAATGAACTCAAACCCAAGCAGGCTGGCTCTAGAACTGCATGCTCACCACTGGGCTGTATTGTTTCTCAAAGCTTCATTTTAAAAGTCAATCAGGGACTTCCCTGGTGGCGCAGTGGTTAAGAATCCACCTGCCAATGCAGGGGACGCAGGTTCGAGCCCTGGTCTGGGAAGATCCCACGTGCCGCAGAGCAACTCAGCCCGTGCGCCACAACTACTGAGCCTGCGCTGTAGAGCCCCTGCTCTGCAACGAGAAGCCACCGCATTGAGAAGCCCAAGCACACCTCAACGAAGAGTAGCCCCCGCACACCGCAACTAGAAAAAGCCCATGTGCATCAATGAAGACCCAACGCAACCAATAAATAAATAAATAAAAGTTAAAAATAAAATAAAAGTCAATCAGAATTTTTAGAGATACATACGACATATTCAGGGGTAATATTGCCTGAGGTCTGAGATTGCTTTAAACATTTTAGTACAGGAGGGTGGGAGGAAGGCAGGCAGGATAGATGGAGCAAGGGTGGTAAAATCTTGATAAATGTTTAATGTAGTTGATGGGTCCATAGGTGTCATGATAGCATTCCCTGATTTCCATAATAAAAAATAGAAACCGTTTCTAGAGAATTTGAAGATTGAAGACCTTAAAATATTTGTAACCTTACTGTTAATATCAAAAGACTTTTTATCAATGATCTGGGTAATGGAGGTCAAAGCAATGAGTTTCACTGAGTTCAGTAATGTAATGGTGGGTCTACAGATGGAGTGTCTGTATTAAAAACCACTTCCCCACCTAACTGCCAAATGTGCTGGCCGTATACTTTTTTTTTTAATCAATAAAGGTTGATCTTCTTGCCAAATGTATTTGATAGAATAGCAAAATGTTTGAGTTAGAATGGACTTCCAAGACAACTCCTCCCCAAATTCTCATTTTCTAGCTAGGGAAGTTGAAACTTGGAGAACTTAAGTGATCAGCTCAAGATTAAAGGGGGAACATTACACGATTGTCTACAGCCAACCTCATGGCTGGTTCACGGAAGAGCAGAAATTAAAACTCGGGCTTCCTGAACTCCGGGGGGCTTCCCGACTCCCATCAAAGGACCTATGCCCAGTAAAGTCCTATAGCCACCCACACAGAGACATGGACCCCAGGCTTCACTTGTGATTCCAGCTCCATCAGGCAGTCTCGGGGGGAGTGAGGCAAAGAAAGATGAGCTGCCTTCATTTTGGGTCTGGAGGAGGTCAAATGGGTCTTTAACCTCCCCTGGTGGTTTCTGAACTTTTGTGCTTGAAATATCCATTTATTTTGTGTGTGTTTTCTCCACATTCCTTGTTCGCAGACGCTAGCTGTGTCTCCCACAAGGGGCATAGTTGGAAAAATCATGACGGTTGCACCTGAAGGTACTTCTCAGAGGTGCGTTTGGGGCTCTGGCAATATAACCCACTCCTTCATTGGCCAGAAGGCATTTCCCAAGAGGGTGGGATGCAGGCGGTCTTAGTGACAGTGCCTGGCATCACCACACCACGACTGTGGACCCAGTCTTCTCATGCTGAGAATACCTGTATGGCATCTCAAAAACTAAAACCTCACCTTTCCCAAGTCTGACGCACCCCCTTTCTACAACATTGAAGCTGCTGTTGTTGCCATTCATTCCTTAAGATCCGGGATCTCAAACCTGAGTGCTTTCAGGACCGTGGCAGGTAAGGTAAAGAATGAAGCTGGCCAATGTAAGACTGGAGTGACCTGGGAAGAACAGCTTAGTTCTCATTCAGAGGTTTTACAACATGTGTTGTCCATACAAAAAACCCAGGCTGGTCATCTGACCATTGGTGACCTCTGATAGAGAAGAAAGAGGGAAGGAAACCAGGAGGCCTGGATACCATCGCCAGCTCCTGGTGGCCCAGCACAGCCTTCCCTTTGTCGAGCCTAAGTTTTCCTTATCTGTAAGAAATGGGTCTTTAAGGTTCAGAGGCACCGCCACCTCTGACAGTCTGATTGTATGATCTGTGATAGAATACTTGTCCCCAAAACAACTGGAGCCAGCATCTGTCTGTCCGTCTCTCTGTTTGTCTGTCTGTCTGGCATATATCTGCAAAGTGCCTGAGAGCCCTCTTTGGTCTGACTGACTCTAAAACCGGTTTCCTTGAGGTCTTTGTTGGATGGGTTTGTGACATTAATCCTTAAGCACATTGATCCCTGTAATAAAATGACCTGCACTTAACCATCATTCTGGTACCACTCGGTATGTCAGAGGTTGCTTTTTTGCCAGTGTTCTCTTCTTTTCGAAAGCAGTCGTGACCAGACAAGCTTAGAAAGGGTGTTCTCTTCGTGTTGTTTCAGGGAAAATAGAGAAAGTCCAACCTCCTCCATCCCCCACACCTGAAGGTCCCAGCTTGCAGCCTGACTTAGCCCCCGAAGAGGCTGCCGGATCACAGCGGCCCAAGAATCTGATGCAGACCCTCATGGAAGACTATGAGACACACAAATCTAAAAGGCGCGAGAGAATGGATGATAGTAGTGTAAGTTTCTCCTCCTTTCCTCTTTCCCGTGTCCAAGGGTGAATTTCAGTACGGCGTACGGTACTCCGGTTCAGGCATGGATGTGTGTGCGGTTGTCTGGCCAGCACTGTGGTTCCAGCACCAATTTTCAAATGTGTGGTTTAACATGCCTGCAGTTGGGTTGGGGGTTTTGCCTTGCTCTCAGAAGCTTTGATCATGCAAAGGGTGGGTCTTCTGGCTGCCAAGTTCTAGTTTGAGTCTACTGGTACGGCTAGTGCGTGAGGTGTGGGGTGTGTGTGTAGAAAGACACCGCGCAGGGGCAATGCGGGAGGAAGGACACAAGCTCCCTGAAATCACCTGCAGGCACCGGGGAGCTGATCTCAGCCATCGCTCGCCTGTTCTGTAGGGATGTTATTTCTCTAGAGAACTATGACGATGCTATTCCTTCAGTGTCTGCTCTGGGCGATCCCTATAAATGGTACACAGTGCTCGGAAGACAGTATGTTTGGGGCTGTTACCAAGCCGGTGTGTACAGTCTGGCAGGAGAGAGCCACTTAAAATGACAGTTAAAAACCGCATAGTTACCCAGCTACCCTCAACCCCGAGAACTTTGCACGTGACGTTCCCACCAACCACAAAGGAAGTCATCTGCTCCGTGGTTTCTTTCTCCAGTAAGCGGCTTAAGAGCCAGTGCTGCCCACAGCCTGCACAGCCAGGAGCCTGGGGATCAGCCTCAGGGGTCCGTGCCAGCCTCCTTGGAATCCATTAGCATTTATTGAGGTAACTACCTCCTCCCCCCAAATAGCTTGGTTTGGTTGAGGATACTCCCCAGTTGACCCAGGACAGTCCTGGTTTATGCCTGTTGTCCTGGAGTAATTATTAATAGCATCATCTCCTTTCCCTCTTAAAAGTGCCCCAGTTTGGATGCTAAATTATTTGGTCACCTTAAACTTGAATGCGATGGGGCTCACAGTAGGAATTCCATGCTGATTCACTGCCTGTCGTATCCAAGTTGGCTGAGTTAAAGGTTTTCTGGAGTTGAAGCCAGATACTGAACACTTAGTGGTAAAGAAAGCAAGCAAACACACCTGTGGCAGCTGAATGACCCACTTGGTGTGTCTCAGTCTCCTCTCACTTGGGTTTGAGGCCTAAATTACTTGGAATACTGGCCCAGCTCCTCTGTTGGGCTGGAATATTTCTGGGCTGTTCCCTGTATTGTACAGTGGGATGGGCCTGGCCCTTGATGGCTGCTGCTGAGGTTTCAACTGCCAGGGCTCCTTCTCTGAGCCTGTAGGACTTTTTCTGTCCACGAAGTCACTTTATCTGGCTCTTCTTTTTAGGTATTTTCTGGAGTCTGTGACCACCTTGAAGCTTAGGGCTATAAGGGGCTTTTCTTCAATGATTCCACACCATACATCAGCACCTTTGGTGGAAGTTAGCTGGGATGTGTAGATGGGGAAGAACCAATGGACCACTTTGCCTGTGACCCAGCTGAGTGATTTGGAAGCACACTCTCTGTATCTCTTGTGCATGCCTTTTGTGTTGAAGTGTAGGTGTTAGGGGAAAACACTATACCCGGAAGTGAAGTTACTCATTTCATAGGCAGAGGCTGACACACTGGCACTCAGGCAGCCACCTGGCGAATGTCACCCAGGTTGGATTTCCCCTTTTCATGAAGGAAGCTGCTTAGAATCAGCCTTTTTTTTTTTTTTTTTTTTTTTTTTTTTTTTTTTTTTTTTTTTTTTTTTTTTTTTTTTTTTTTTTCGGAGCACGCGGGCCTCTCCCTCTCGTGGCCTCTCCCGTTGCGGAGCACAGGCTCCGGACGCGCAGGCTCAGCGGCCATGGCTCACGGGCCCAGCTGCTCCGTGGCATGTGGGATCTTCCCGGACCGGGGCACGAACCCGTGTTCCCTGCATCGGCACGCGGACTCTCAACCACTGTGCCACCAGGGAAGCCCTAGAATCAGTCTTTTAACATACTGATTGCCCTTCACTTACACAGTGAAGTGATAGCCTCCTGTCTCTATTTTTCTCAAGTAAATTAACATTTCGGGTAAGAAAGAAACCTGCTAAGTAATCAAGCTGTTAATATCCCCAGATCTCAAATTCAAGGCCAAGTGTTTTGCACTGTTGTTGATATTACAAGAGAGCCAAGTTTGTTGCTGTTGAAAATTCTTAGGAACAGAAAAAAAAAAATCTTTCCAACCCACTATATCCTCTTTTAAGAGACTCAAATCTGGAAAAAACAAACCCCCCAAAAAAACACTTCACTTGCTTCTAAAGCAAATATATGCTCATCAGTGAGACTTCATTTCAGAGCCGCCTGTTAACCTGTCTTAGTTCTTTTGATTCAGGGGATCTTTCTGTTGTATCGTCATCCATCACTGGAGAATACATTGAAGTTCATCTCTTTTCCTAGTTGATCTGTGGCCCCTTCTTTAATGGTCTCTCATACCAGAATGATAGTCATAGGGGGCAGCTGGATGGCTTGAAGCTTGAGTTGTGTTGTAACTGGCTTCCCTGCTCCAGAGGTTGGCAGTTCTGTTCTCCTGGCTTCATCCACATACACTGTCCTCAGGGCAAGTTGTGGCTTCTTAGATCCTCCGCCCTCTGTAAACCTCACTTGGCTCACCTGGGTCCAGTGTCACCCGGCACTTCCACCTGCCAATATTCCTTCCAAAAAGTCAGTTGGCAGCATTTATGAGTCCCTCACGCGTGATCAGGACCTAACCACGTGTTCACCCATAGGAAGCAGCAAGCTCTTTCTGAATTGAATGAGAAGCATTCTTATTTGCTGTATTTCCCAAGGAGAAGGTAGACTTAAAAACAAAATGGGGTAATTGGGATGTATGCATAGTGATGCGCTGGGTACAGTGATGTCAGTGAGCGTGAAGGAGAGAAAGAGAAAGAGAGGGAAGGCACTTCCACTCTCCCATTTGATAAAATATCACCTGCAGGACAGGAGGGAGGCCTCTGGCTCACGGGATCCCTGCCAGGGGGTGGGGTGGGGACAACCGTGCAGTATTTAGTTGTCTTTTTCATGTTCTTAGCTGGCCTCTCTCCTGCTGGAAGCCCAGTGAGGGCTCAGAGAATGATGGAAGATGGAACATTAAATCATGAATCTCTCCTTGGGAATATCTGCCCAGGAGTCACTATAGTAGTCATATGAAGTCATCTGTGGATGTTTTGCTTCCTTTTGCAGTTGGTGACAAAGTCAATGACAAGGAACCAGAAAAAGCCCCTTTTCTGAAAAGGTCACCCCCAAACGGCCATCCTCGTTCCCAGCTCAGGCCTTGAGATAACCCTTGAGTAGCGACAGTCTTCATCCGCTGGGGCTGGCTTCCTTGTTCTGCATGGTGTGGTCACTGATGAGTGTCTCCATGCTCAAGGCTGAGCCAGGCTCCACCTCTTAAGGGACCCCTTGGCTAACCTGGGGGTAGGAGGATTGCTAACCTCCACCCACACGCCTTACGCTGGGCTGTTTCCCAGCCTATACAGGGCCTTTGTGAGAATTAGCAAAAGGCACCCTTTTTCAAAACTCTGTGTGGATGCAGTCCTGCACCAGCTACACGGTTGGTGAGGGGAGTCGGGGGTCTGAGCTTCAACCCTATCCATCCCCCCAGCCTGGTGTTTTCGTGCAACACACATGCTGCCCACCCAGATGCAACCGTCCTGCTCTTAGTGTAGGTTTCTTTTATCTGGAAATGTTATCTTAAGTGGAAATGTCCCCTTATCTGGGTCTGATGCCATCTCTGGTCAGGCATGCAACTCATAATGGCCTGATGAATCATAGTTTCCTGTAGGGTTTCTTAGTACCTTGCAAAGGAAGGTACTGAGGCAACACTGTTTTTCTGGCCAGTTTTCCCCTGCCAGCCTGACCTGAGCCTCAGAAGACAATGAGTTCTTGAGTCAGGGGTACTCTTAAACTTGTTTGGTAGATTTGCTTTCCCTTTCTCAGTTGAGGGAGTGCTGGGCTGAGTCCAGATTACAGCCTCCTGGACATTGAGCCCCATCCTTCCTCCTAGCACAGAATCTAGGTGGGTTTTTCCTGTGTTCTCTTTCTTCCTCTTTTGCCCCCAGAATAGTTACTGAGAGGGCTTTCAGCCTTCCCTGCCTGTCTTGGAATAAAAGAAGGCCTCTTTGATTCCTGGGTTAAGTCCAAGCTGGGGGCTGGCAGTCACTGCTTTTCCAAGAATTCCTGGCACACACTTCCTTCTAGACCAGGACACCCTTTGGGAGTTCTAGCCAAACTCTCACTGGGTGGATGGAGGAAGCCCGTCTGGCTCCAGTGCCCACCCCCGCCACCGCAGGCTGTATGGGAAGCTCAGCCAACGTCAGTGATGCTTTGTGCCCCCAGCTCTCTTGGGTTCTCACACATGCCCTGGGAAGGTGCAAAGGAGACAAGCACTCCACATTTATCAGCCCCCGGTCATCAGTCTGATCATTACAGAGCTGTGATTTTTTTTTTTTTTTTTTTTTTTT
>NW_006775143.1:8219320-8249322 GCF_000442215.2 Lipotes vexillifer | reverse complement strand
CGGCAGGCGGACTCTCAACCACTGCGCCACCAGGGAAGCCCCAGAGCTGTGATTTTTAAGTTTAACACCTAAGAAGCAGTCAAGTGATCACAGACATACGATCCCTCCTATCCAGTCCAGTGGGCTATTTGGCATGGTCACCATGCCAGAAACCAATCAGTGCCTCTAAAGTCGTGAGTGTAAATGCAAGGTCATGACCACTATTCTGGAGGAGGCTGTCCAAAGTCAGTCCTTCTAACTCATTACCCACAGCCGGGACATTTTTTCTCTGAGCTTTTCTTGTAGTGACTTTTAGTTTCCTTTATAGGAACTAAAGGATCATTTTAGTTCCTACTTAATCACTCCACTTTCAGGAACTTATTTAGGACCTGCAGGGTAGGATGAGGGAGACTGCTTGGTCTCCCTTGGCAGTGCCATCCTTAAATCAGCTCCAGAGAATCTGCCTCTGCAAACCTCGCATTCAAACCATCCCCTGTCTGTGGTTAGGGTCTTCTTTTCATGGGACAACAGACTACCAGACTACTTTGGGGTTCAGAGACGCCTACAGGTAGGGGAAGGGCTGTTTGTCCACAGATGGCAATAGATTCTAACAAATCCAAAATGCCCTTAAGGATATTGCTGGTGGGCAGCTGGTTGCATACAACCCCAGGGGGAAAGAATCTTGTTAATTCAAAGCACAGAAGATGGAAGCAACAAATCTTGAATTAACAAAGTATGGCTTATCTGATATTTTTATGGAGGAATAATAGGGTATCTACTTGCTGCAAAAGATACAGACTTTTAAATAAACGAATATCAGATGAAGCAAGTCTTGGTGTGGGTGTGTCCTGGTCTCCTGATGTTACCTCCCCTCTTGTGTCCCCTCCCCCCTCACCGGCGTGGTGCCAGTTCCCAGCTGGGGGGCGTTTTGTGAGTGTGTCTCTGCCATGTACTAACCCTGGTTTTTCCCTCTCTGCCAGTACACCTCTAAGTTACTGTCTTGCAAGGTGACTTCCGAGGTACTTTTCCACTTGTTTGTCTTGGTCTTCTTGCATGCCTGACCCAGGTGCATGCTGTCGTGGTTTGCCATTTCCTCATGGGGTTTTCTCCCTGCCTTTTCTGAATGGGGTGATTGCCTTGAAATGTTAGCGTCCATGCAACAGTGGTACACGCGGCTGTGCTTTGCTGTGCTGTGCTCTGGGTTGGAGAAGATTCTGTCCTGCTCATGGATCTGGAAGATGTTTGCACTAGAGGGTACGACCAATGGGCTGTTTGGATTTTTGTTTCTTTGTTTCTTCAGGCGCTGATAGCAGATCTACTCTGGTCTGGTTAGAAAACCGTGCAGCTCAAGAGGACTGGGCTGTCGGTTGGGATCAGTCCTTTGTTTACCTTAACACAAACCCAGAGAGCTCCATGCCATCACTTTCGGATAACTTATTCCTACTGTGAACCAACGCAGTTCCCGCCCCCCCTCCATCTTTAAACCTGTATTTTTGGTTTGGAAGCTTCTTTAAGCATTGAATTTCCCCCAAGCTGCCTCCTTTCCCCTACAACTTCCCTTTACACAGATTTCACAAACCTGTGCTATGAAAAAGCACAATATTTTTTTTTTTTTCCACATATATATTGACTTATTTATATGCTATGAGAAAGCATACTGGCTTTTATGTATTTTTTCTAGAGCACTGTATTATTTTTATTTTAAAAGAATTATTGTAAATATACAGAATTGTAGAGAATCATTTATTCATTCACCTGGTTGACAATTTATCGAGATCCTACTACACATCAGGCACTTTCTGGGTTCTGAGAAGACAGCAGTCACCTGAACAATGTCCCTGATGCCATGGAGCTGGCATGCCAATGTGTCAAGGATATGGCAAAGTAAAATAATAAAGCCCCCTAGCCAGCTTTGTGCATTCTTATCATTTCATAATATTTGCTTAATATTTTAAAAAGAAATTAATATTGCAAATACCATTCAAGCCCTCTTATTACTTCTCCCAGCTCCCATTTCTTTCCCTCTTGAGAGGGAATTTTTCTGGAGTTTGGTGTTGATTGTTTCCATGCATGTTTTTATCCTTGTACTACGTATGTCTATGTACATAAATTATATCTAATGGTTTTGCATGTTTTAGAACTTTCTATAAATATATCATATTGTAGTATCCTGTACTCTTTATTCTGTCTGCATCATTTTTAGATGTGTCCATGTTGATACTTATGGCTCTAGTTCACTCATTATAATTGCTGTATATAGTATTCCATTGAATGAATACATATCTGTTTATTCATTCTTCTAGTGATGGAAATGTAGGTTGTACCTTTTCTTTGCCATTACAAACAATGAGTCAATGAATGTTATTTTACACAGCTCTTTGTGTGACCGATGGAAGAAAGTCTCTAAATATATCTAGGGGTAAAAGTACTGGTTATAGGGCTTACACATCCTCACATTCACTACCTATTGCAAACTACTCTTCAGACTGGCTGTGCTAACCTATAGCACAATATATATTTTACATCTCCATATTTAGCAAAATAATTATGGTTAACTGTAGACGTGAGCTGATGCTTATCAGGTTTTTTCCACAAACTGTAAAATGAATATTGAAAATATCATTACATGGACATTCTTCAGTGTCCAATTGTGGGTCTCAGTGAGGAAATGCTGGTTTAAGAATTAGACCCTCAGCCCACATCCCCTTGGGAGCAACATAAGATTGATGAAAATCTGGTCAAATACATCCAAGGAAGATAAGACTGGGCCCTGTCTGCCTTCAGTGGAAGATATGAGGGATAAAATATTAATATAAATGTTATTTAACGTATCTGTCTTTTGTTTTATATCCCAGAATAAAATTATCTAGGTTGATTGCTGCTCAAACTGAACTGATTCACTTGAATTCCCTAAGCACTGGAGAGAAAAATTAATACTAGAGGGTTGTTCAAAGAGAATTGATTTTCTTTTTCTCCCACCAGACCTAAATCTGATTTCATTTGTGAAAACGGTGAAACCTTAAATCAGGTCTTTGTATTATTATTTTTTTTAATGTTTTTCTCTCTCCATTCCTGTGGAGAGTATTTATCGCCCTTTCTAATGCTTCTTCCTCCACCCTCCCCCCAGCCACTGAGCAGCCGTGGAACATGCTGGCCCAGAGCATCGACTCTGCGCCCAGAGTTCTGGGTTCAAGTGTTAGCTCTTCCTCCTACTAACTGAGGTTAGATTATTTTAAACCTCTCTGTGCTTCAGCTTCTTCATATGTGAAATTCATAGTATGAATCCCATAGAACAGAGGCGAGGATTAAAACCCGTAGCTGGTTCATGACACCTGTGATGTAAGTGTTTACTATTACCAGAGCCCCAGAGGCAAGTGCTTTTTTTAACCCAGAAAGGAAAGGAATGGACTTTAGGAAATAAAGTTAATATGTAGAAATCTAGAACAAAAGTTCTAGATTTGCTAGAGCTTTATTCACACACACTCATTCACACACACAGTACTCTGAATTAATTGTGGAATAAATGCTCATTCACATACCTTCCCAAGGGCTTGCCTTTTTTTTTTTTTTTTTTTTTTTTTTGTGGTTTTTGGGCCCTGTTTTTGGAGTACAGGTCTTTTGCCTCCTTAGATAGGTTTATTCCTAAATTTTTTTTTTTTTTTTTGCTGTAAGCGGGCCTCTCACTGCTGTGACCTCTCCCATTGCGGAGCACAGGCTCCGGATGTGCAGGCTCTGGATGTGCAGGCTCCGGATGCCCAGGCTCAGCGGCCATGGCTCACGGGCCCAGCCGTTCCACGGCATGTGGGATCTTCCCGGACCGGGGCACGAACCCGTGTCCCCTGCATCTGCAGGCGGACTCTCAACCACTGCGCCACCAGGGAAGCCCAGGGCTTGGCTTTTTGAATCTTCAAAAGGTCTGTTGGAGGAGGGAAGAGACTGTTCTATCCTGAACATGAAGCCCTGTGCCCGACACTTGGTAGGAACCCAATAAATAGCTATAAGATGGATGGACAGATGGATTGAAATGGGTTCCCAAAGAACAGAGTAAATTAAATTTTTTCAAGATGATTGAGAATTAAAATAGGGCCCAAATACAAGACAAGGGACATCTGAAATTGATGGGGACTATTTTTTTCAGAACCTTAGATTTATTTTTAGCTCTTATGTAAACCTTTCAGTTCGTATGTACAGTCTGCAAGGCAGACATATGACTGTTTTACACAATGTAGAGCTCCTTGTCAAAACGTCTTACGTTTGAATACCACTTGATTGCTTATAAAGCCCTTTCACATGATGAGAGAAATACGTAGTTATTGTTTAAGAATTTGTTATGCCCTGGAAACTTTGGTAAATTCTTTACCTCATTTATTTGCCTCATTTATTCCTCAGACCACCTCGGTACTATAGTTTTTGTTATTCCCTTTTTACATACAAGGAAACTGAGGCACAGGGTAATAAACTTTCCCAAGGTCACATAGTTACTAGGATTTAAATTTAGACCTGCCTGGACTTCAGAGGCTGCATTGCTTCCTGAGAGAGCCTGTGAAATAGGGCAGGTGTTGTGTCCGTTTTACAGATAAAGGAAGTTGAGACTCAAGATGCCATGAACGACAGCATATGTTCCAGGCACAGAGCTGGAAACAAAGCTCAGGACTTGCAATTCCAGTTCCTCACTGCCTTCCAGTACCATGTTACCAGGTCTTGACCAGAAGATTCTACTGTTTAACTCTACCAGACTTGGAAACATGCTTTCCTCCTACTGATTTCTTATTCTTAGATGTTGACTAGGTGACCATGATATGTTTACACACCAACACCTTAGGGCATGGCTTACGTGCTTCCTGGTGAACATTCCCTCAGGAGACATGATTGAGTTGTGTCCTATACATCCGGTCAAAGCCGTCCCTGCTAGGAGGACTGGGGAAGCCTTCCTGGAAGAAAGACACTGCTGCTCTGGAAAGTCCATGCATTTGTCAGAGGTGCAGAGAAGCAAGTTGAGATGCCCGCTCCCTGCCCAGACCTTTAATCTGACCAGAATTTGCTTATGTCTGGGCTCCCATCGCTGCCGGTAAACCTGCCTCTCCTTGCTTCTCTGGAGTTGCCAGCATCTCTGTCCCTTGCCAGAATGATTGTTCTCAGAATAAGCAAAGACTTCATCGCCTATTGGTTGGATAACCAACTGGTGTTGGCTCTGCTAGACTTTAAATTCAGAAACTGCACATCCTAAGCTAATGCCACAGTCATTTAACTGGTCGGCATGCAGGGGCTTGCTTTCGGTGCAGTATCATGAAATTGAGCCGTTTCTCCTGTGTTGGCAACCTAAATGTCATTCATCTGGATGTCATCGGGACCAAACTCAAGCTGGAGCAGACTGGTGAAGGATCCCCCCTGGGGTCCACAGACTCTTCTGGGGAGCCGGAGGGAGGGTGGCCTCACCCCGATGGTGGTGAGCCTATTTGTCCTTGGTGTTGTCACCTTTCACTTCCTTTACCAGCACCTGTGGTCCTGAAGTTACATCAAGATGCTCAGATTCCATTTTTTAGTGGCCTGAGAAGCTCTTTTTCTTTTCACTTAATTCCTCTTTCAAGCGTAATTATACAAAGTAGCTTTTTGTGGTATAAATATGATCACAGCTTATGTAGGTCCACAAAGCTTGGTGGAATGAATTCACGCTGGTTCAGTTGTTTGGAGTTACTTTCCCGTCTGCTTGTTTATGAATACACCAAGACTGTTCATAGCTGTGCTGTCCAGTATGGTAGTCACTATTTCCATGAGGCTATTGAAATTAAAATTAATTAAAATCAGATATTTAGTTTCTCAGCCACACTAGCCATATTTCAAATGCTCAGTAGCCATGTGTGGCTTGTGGCTGCCGTATTGGATAGCACAGATACAGATCACTGCCATCAGACTGCACTGATCTATAGCATGTAGCGATCCACTTCATTATCTAAAAACTTGATGCAGAGTCAGGTCTAGTTCAACGAAACTTGCAGAACATTTCAGGAAAATTAAATCTCTCTATACTGAAAACGATGGGTCAAATAGCAAGTGAACTTTGGCTCTGAGGTGAATGCTACCCAGAACCTCCCCCCCAACTCCACCTTTACTTTCATATCTTTCCTACCTCCCAGCCGTACCAGACGCTTTACCACTTTCCCCCTCATTAGATGCTGTTGAGAGAGGGAAAGGAGGAAGGAAACAGAGAAATTGGTTTGTGTTCATAATGAACAATCATGAACTCTGCGTAATTTTTTTCCCTCTCTCTTCAGGTCCTTGAGGCCACACGGGTTAATCGAAGAAAGAGCGCATTGGCCTTGCGCTGGGAGGCGGGGATCTATGCCAACCAAGAGGAAGAGGACAATGAATAATCAACATCCTTCCACCCAGGAAGCTTCTTTGGTGCTTGGGTTCCCAAGAAACCAAGAAATCAACACATCAAAGCATTTTAATAGAATATTTATTAAAGTGCAAACAAACTCGGCAATCCTTATGCAGACCAGGAGAAGTTGCAATGTACAATGATGAAAAATCACGTGAAAAAAGAAGTCCACCCATCAAACACGAACTCCCGGGAGTCAGAGGAGAAAGGATTTTTTTTTTGTAACTCAAAGAAGCCCCTGGGTTTGGACCACAGTTGATCCAAAAGGACAAAGAAGTTACAAGCAAATTGACATGGTTGCTACAGGCAGAACGAAGACTGGCCTCTCTGGGTGATGAGGAAAACAATAGTAATGTGGCCATTTGGAGAAGCCACAGAGCTGGTGCCATCCGCCCAGCAGAGGATATTTCCCTGTGCCTGCACCGGTTTCCACCCATCATAGCATCAGAGGTGTTGGACTAACCCCATTTACTCCAGCAGCTATAAAATAATGCTTCTCTCTCTGTTTGCCCAGAAGAGGCAACTATGGTTCCATGTCTATTCCGTTTAATTGTCTTGAATTGGGAGCAATTAAGGATCACAATCCATATTTTGAAGACAAGATATCTTCATGTTGCAAAACACAACCTGTTCTGCATTAGGAGGTTTAGGAAGAGGGGAGAAAGCCAAACCAAATGGATTATTTTAGCTTTAGGATCTTGTCTGCTTATGATATTGACTGAGCTGCAGTTTATGAGAACACATTTTCACAATTCTGTTTCTTTATATGAAAACTATATTTAGTGGGCAACAACTATTTTTATGATGGGATGGGGGAATATATCCATGTATAAAAACTATACACATTGAACAGCTTGGTTCAAGAGGGGAGGGGTATTTTTAGAGTGGTAATAATTGAAAAAAGGGTGAACTCTGTCTTAGAGAGGTAGATGATGAGAAATAAAGAGGTGTTTATAACTATATTTTATATGTAAAGTGGACCTTCAGGGGAGTAGGAAGAATGATACTTTGGAAATCAGAAGGGAAAAAAGGGTGAACTCTGTCTTAGAGAGGTAGATGATGAGAAATAAAGAGGTGTTTATAACTATATTTTATATGTAAAGTGGACCTTCAGGGGAGTAGGAAGAATGATACTTTGGATCAATCAGAAGGAAACAGTAAAGAAAGCTCACGAAAGGTAAAGAAGAAGGGAGGGGGAAAGAGTGGGAAAGTAAGGAAGTTAGAGATACTATTTTTTCTGAGCAACCAGTATTTTTCAGGATGATACAGAGAAAAATATAGAATAGAAACTTAAGCGCAGGCTTAGGTTCAGCTACAAATCCTAAAGGTGGTGTGCGTGTGTGTGTGTGTGTGTGTGTGTGTGTGTACACATGCCTTTGTGTATGTGTGCAAAGCGCATGTGTGCTCATGAGTAAGGGTATATGTGTGTGTGTGAGGATTAAAATTCCAGAATGATCATGGGACAGGGGTGTTCACTTATTTCCTCCAAAGCTGTTTGCCAGCGTCAGGAGTGAGTGAGAATTTCTTTTTTATGAAAAGGATATAGAGGCTCCGAGCTGATGCAGTATTTGTAATATTAAATTGACCTAACATGGTATTTGCATGAGTCACAATGGCAAAGTTTTGAGCAGTTTTGCAATTTGACATTTAGGAAAGTACCATATTTAGTCTCATGCTTTGTATTCATGCTTAGTATACGCTAAAGGACGCCAGCTTTACTCTTTCTGTCATTTAAAGCAATATGATAAGGGTATTCAATCATTGAATGCCCTCAATTTCTGGATGAGAAATTTTTCAGTTCTGGCCATGAGAAAGAAACTGACCAGCCTTCTTTTTTTCCGTCCCCTTTGTTTTAAAACTGTGGTTTTAAAAAAAGCAATAAGTAAGTCAGACCTCACTAAAATTCATTTTTGTTTTTATGTCTTTATGTCATAAGCGCTAATGTGTTGTCCTGATAAGTAGCCGTTCCACCAAATTTGTATGTAGATTCATGCACATTATCTTTGCTTCTTTTATTAGACTAGTGTCAACATTAGGGGAAAGTTTATTCATAAACAAGTGGTGGACACAAAGTGAAAAATGGAACTCTCTGATAACTTACAAGGATCCTTTGAAACTGCCAAGGGAACTTGCAATTTGAAGCCAAATTCTACAGATGGATAATTGGCACCATCTTTATATGGTTCATGCTCCTGAACATTCTGAACGAATAGTCAACAAAATGTGCTAGACGCTGGGGATATGAAACAAATAAGATCCCTGCCGTTAGGAATTTATTTTCAGGTGGGAGAGGCTGGTGTGGAGACAGACATTCCCAGGAAAATGAGATGAGAAGTCCTGACAGGTGAAATGGGGGCACCCAGGAAAGAAGGATGCTTTGTCTGAGGATTTCCAGCGTTCCCAAGACAGGCACGGGAATGAAAACAGATGGGGCAGCAGCATCGTGTGGCCCAGGGATGCAGGAGCTGCTAGGATGCCTGGAGAACAGAATGGTTCTGTGGGTTGCACAAAAAGTAAAATATGCTTCATGATTTCTGGACTAACTCTGGATCTGGTAGTGACCATAGACTTGATACAGATGAACCCCCCATCTTTCGCAAGAGGGAACAGTGCTCAGGACTTCCCTGAAGTTTCTGGTTCTGTTTTGAAGGAAACTGTGTACCCACCTTAAAACTACATTTGAGAAGAGAATGGGCAGCTGAAAAGAAAGCTTAGGAGGCCACACAACTCCTGGAATCGCTTTAGAGGCAGATAAGTTGGTGTTTGACTGCAGTTGATTGACCCAGACACACTTATTATGTAGAGTTATAGAGCCAGGATCCTTTGGTTCGCACTTTGGATAGGCAACAAATGCAGCGTTTCCGTGACTCTGTCACAGTCACAAAACGGTTTAACTGTGGCCCCTACATCTCCATCATTTGCTTGTTCCCTTCTGCTGCCTTCTGATGACTGCTGTCCATTTCCTTGTTCCACTCACGTATCATCCTGTTAAAATGTAAATTAAAGTTCCCTTAGCAGAGCCAGATTTTCTCTGTGCTCTTGAGTTTTTTACTCATTTAAGAAACATTGGGCCATGGCTTTGTACATAGCACTGTGCTAGGCTCTGGGATCCCAAATGAACCCCTTTAACTTTGTGAAGATGCAGCAGACCCCTGGCGGAAAGTCATCCGTGCCTAATCCATCGAGAAGAGGAGGCTTGTCCAAAAACGCCTCTGATGCTCATCCCTGCCCCCAGATAGCACACAATTGAGTTAATCTCAGCTAGAACAGATGTTTAGATTCTGTAGATGTTAAAAGCTTTCCTGAAAGTATTCCATTCCGCAGTGTTGATAGATGTTCACTTTCCTCTGGAACTGATTACTGACATTCCTTGGCTTTCTCATCCAGAAATTATGGAAACAGGGTCTGTCAGTGGCAGGAGGCTGGGCTGTGTCCTACGTGCATGACACATGCAGTTTCCTTGCCTCTTTACACCCATGCATGCTGCCCACCCTAGACAGTGACATATAAGCAGTATATAGATCAGTGCCCACATATATACACAACACACACACACACACACACACACACACACACACAAGGCATAACAAGGAACACTAAGACAGTGTTGACTCGTCTCAGAAGACAAATAATTAAACATTTTTCCAACTAAAGAATGGATGTAATTAAACTATGTATTGAAAACAAAATAGCCTAAGTGTTTAGAGATGGTGACTATATCCAGTTGTAGTAACAGAACCAATTTCCTGAATTTTAAGCATTCAGTGAGTGAGCTGCCAATTTTGATTTTGTGTTCCTCTTTACCCAAATGACTTTTTTTTCCTTTTTTGGAGGAGGGGGCACAAAGCAGCAATACTGTGTTTGAAAATGATACTCTGTATCTGGCTCTCCTGTGTATGTTAACCACTTCAATGTTATTATCCTGCTTCGGTTTTATAGTGATTGTGAGGCATTCAATGCAAGTATACAATTATTTTCTCATTAAAATCCAGTGTGTGTTGTGCTTTTATAAATGAGGGCCACTTGTTTGACTGTCGGGGGAGGTTGGAGGACCGAGCGGCCCGAGGGTAGCATGCCAGCGCTCTCGCCTCTAATTCCATGGGGCCACATCTGCTCCTTGCATATTTGCAACCAAGAAAGCAGTACTAGCTGGCGGGGCAGACCTTTGACAGGCTGTTCCCAATGCCTCCTTTGGCCATGTTGTCTCCAGCTGCCGTGGCTAGACCTGGAAACTCCGACAGGACCCACAGAAATGATACACATGCCTCTTGAGGTAGGTAGACTCCAAGGTCAAAGAGATGGTGGGGCAAACGGTAGGACAAACAGTAAAGCTCAAGCTTTGCACGTGGCTCTTAGGCTCTAATTTTCATTATTCATTCCATTCCCAGCACCTGTATTTGGCTCTCCTCTGAGGGATAGAGAATTTCGGACTTCACGGAGCATCTGAGACCACAGGTGAATCAGGAAGCTTCCTCCCCCCAACCCCGCAGTCTCCAGCCGCTCCACCCCGGAGCTAACTTGCGCCCAGACCTTCAGTCTCCTGCCCTTCCTTGCCACCAGCTGGCCCATCTCTCTTCCTAGGGTCTCCTTTCCAGCTGCCTCTTTCTCTATCTCTCCCCACTTACAGGACTTCTTCCAATCTTCCCTCACCCCACACCTCCCAGGCTTTCCAACCGTTTTCTCCTGTTCTTCCGTGTGGCATCATCTTGCAGTCTCTCTCTGGTGAGAGTTCTGAATTTTGATGGGAAGGGGTTAGGTGGGGTGACAGGCCCCTTTGAAAACTGGATCAAACTCCAGCAATAACGGGTAACATTTATGAAGCACTGAGAATGTGACAGGCACTTGCCGTGATTTCCACAAATGTAATCTATTTCTTACGACTCCATGGGGTGTACTCTTCTGGTTTTTTGGGGGGGGTTGGGATATCTTTGGCTGCACCACGTGGCTTGCGGGACCTTAGTCCAGCAACCAGGGATGGAACCCGGGCCCCTGGCAGTGAGAGCGCTGAGTCCTAACCACTGGACTGCCGGGGAATTCCTTGGGGTGTACTATTTTGATTTCCATTTGACATGTCAGGGAACGGATGCCACGGAGCTGGTAAACAGTAGCGCTTGAAGTTGAACCTGGGCACTCTGATTCGAGTGTTACTCGTACCCACCCTTCCTGTAAAAATGCACATCAGCAACTTCACATACAAGATCCAGTAGATCTGATGATATGTGTGGGTCTGGGTGACCTCCTCCCACTATGCTCTCCAGGAGGAGGGGCTCTCATGGACCGAGGCCGAGGTCGTGATAGGGGCTCAAATCTTGGGGGAGAGCTGGCTTTTGGTGGCAGCAGCAAAGAAGTGTCTTTATTTGAATGAACTCCCTCTGGGCTCTTTCCTTTGGGATCAGCTCTCCCAGGAGATGGTGGGAGAAGATGACCGAGGCATCCCTGTTGCCAAAAAGGAACCAGAAGCGACTGCAAATGGGGTGATGCAAATGTGCTAGAATTGAATTGTGATGACAGTTGCACAACTTTACATCTACTGAAAATCACTGAATTGTACACTTGGAAATGAGTACATTTTATGGTGTGTAAATCACACCACAATGAAAGCTGTAGCAAAAAACAAAGGGATGAGGGAATCAAGGAACCAGAAGTGGAGTCCAGGGAAAGGAATCAAGGAGGCCACACAGCCTCAGGCTGAAAGGAATGAGAGGAGTCATTCAGTCCAATATTTGGCCACCAGCTCACCAGCGAATCAGGAAGAAATCTTGCTGTCCCAGGGGTGCCCCCCAGGAACCAGGAGCAGTAGAGCTGTGATTGGCTGTGGATTCAGCATCCTGGTCCTCTTTCCATCAGTCACTGCTAACACCTGGGGGACATCAGGCAGCGCTAGGTGAGTCAGGATACAAAGGACCGAGATTTGGTGGGCACTCAGGCTTTGGAAACACAAGAGAGCGGTACACAGAGTCTGATACAGTCAGAGTAGAAAGAATTTAGGGGTGATTCTTACTGAGGAGGCTCTCCCCAAAAACCCACCAATGTGAGGCCTTAACCTCTAAGCAGAGGACAGGTATGCAGGCCTTTTGCTCTGCGATGTCAAGTATCAGTGGGGCGCCGGAGGGGGCCTGTGGCCACTAGCCCCTAGTTCAACTCCCCTGTGTTTTCTTTCCTTTTTTTTTTAAATTGGAGTATAGTTGATTTACAGTGTTGTGTTAGTTTCAGGTGTACAGCAGAGTGATTCACTTATCCATAATTTCTATTTTTTTCAGATTCTTTTCCCTCATAGGTTATTACAAAATATTGAGTAGCATTCCCTGTGCTATACAGTAGGTCCTTGTTGTTTATTTTTTATGTAGTCGTGTGTATATGTTAACCCCAAACTCCTAATTTATCCCTCCCCCCTTTCCCCTTTGGTAACCATAGCCATGTTTTCTATGTCTGTGGGTCTGTTTCTGTTTTGTATATGAATTCATTTGTATCATTCTTTTTTTTTTTTAGATTCCACATCAACTCCCCTGGTTTTATTGGTGGCAAAGAGACTAATAATGAGGTTCCTTTGGAACGTTGCTCCTTTTAATCATGGGCTCCTTGGGTCACAAGAGGGTGGTGACTGTAGCCCTCCCTGCACACAACCCACACAAAATTCAGAACTGGGCTGCTAGGGGGACAGAAAACAAATGGGGAATTAAAGGGAAGAATTCAAAAGGCTTGAAATGCACAAGATGACATTAAGGCAAAGAATGGGGCCTCAGGAAATACCTAGAGGTACCACACCAGCAATTTCTAAACGTTACCCAAGCGTTCAGATGCCTCCTCTCAGAGAACATTTGCCTGATAAAGACTTTTTTTTAAATTCCGCCAAGATACAGTAATCTCACTGTCAGTTCATCTTGATGGTAGACTTACCCAGATGACTTGCTCCAAGTCCACAGGTGGTGGGCTTGCAACAAGTGGAGTGGATCTGTTGGTCCCCTAGTGACGTACAGTCACAAATCTTTCTTCCCCTTCTTTGGTTTTTCTTTGCCCTCTCATTTAGACAACCTCGGCCTCGGCCTCTGCTGTGGTCTTCAGCTAGTAACAGTGATTTGCCTCTGAGGAGAGCTGTTGTCAAACTTTTGAGAGGGCCCCTGCATTACTTGGAGGGCTTGTTAAACACAGAAATGGACCCATACCCAGAGTTTCTGATTCAGAAGGGCTGGTGTGCAGCCCAAGAATTTTCTAACTAGTTTCCTGGAGATGCTGCTTCTGGTCCAAAGGACCTTGCTTTGAGACTCACTGGTCTGGAGTGTAAGTAATAAATAGGGTCTGGGCATACCATTTATGTTTGAAAACTTGGGGAATTGATGCAGGATTTATAAGCTGCAGATACAGTCACGTGGTTTGGGGCTGGTTTTGAATATTTCTTGGGGGCAGTGTTTGCCCAGCACAGCAACTCACTACTTCGTGGGTCTTGGTGAAGCAGGACCAGGATTTCACTCAGACTCGTGAGTGAGGACCCTCTGACCAGGGCTGAGCAGATTAAGAAGAAAGTATGTATGTTCAGACTTTAATTTCAGGGTGAGATCAAAGGATTCTTTAGAGTATTGGAAGAAGGTCTTATCGTGCAGGCTGATAACAACGTCAGGACTCAATGGCAAATTTGTTTGAATAACGTGGTTGCATAATTTAAGATGAGGTGCAAAGCGAGAGGTCATTCTGATTTGGTCTAGAGCAGCACTTCTCAATTCTGACTCCATCTGCATCACCTGGAGAGCTTTACGTTTTGGATTCAATTGGTCTGGGCTGGAGCCCAGGCATTAATAGAAATTAAAAGCACCCCAGAGGACTCTAATACAGAGCAAGATTTGAGCATCCACTGTCCATTGGTTCCGAACCCTGGCTGCACTGCACATCAGGATCATCCAGGGTGGGTTTCTTTTTAAGATATTGGTGCTTGGACCTCACCCCTAGATATTCTGGTCATTTTACCTAAAAGGGGGTCAGAACATGGGTTGGTTTTAGAAGCTCCTCAGGTGTTTCTAATGTGTAGCCAGGGTTGAGAATAGGGGGTAGACTAGGGGAGGAATGTGCTTGCTTCACGACCTGACTCCCTTCAGAATGCTCTTAGGGGTAACATCAAAGTAAAGTGAGTAAAAGTCCTTGAGGGGATGAACTGACCCATCTCACTGGTCCCAGGAGACAGAGCACAGTGTTGGTGACTGAGGGAGGGGCTTTGCAAAGGGGCTTTGTTGTTACTTCTGTGGAACTCTAGCTCTCTGCCCTAGAGGAAGCCTGCACGCTCAGGCTGATGGCGTGTCCAGGTGGTAAACCTTTTAGGTTAAGTGAGGGACGAAAAGCCACAAGGGGGTGCCAGAGGCGTGCTCTAACCTGTAACAGGTGCACACGGAGCAAGAGCCGGAATGGACAAAAGGCCAGACACGCCACAAAATTATTTCTGGCAGGTGAAGCCATGACCATTTTCCCCATTTGTCCTGATAAGTGTTTGTCAATTTCCGTGGTGTAAATATTCCTATGATGGCTGCTTTCAAGATACCAACAGTTTAACAACCGGTTCTCAGAATTCCTGAATATTTAATAATTGGTGGAGAACAAAACTACTGTGACTAGAAGATGCACAGGACCTAGAAGTGTGGAGCTAGAGCCTAATTAATAAGAGACTTCTTAGCTTGGAATGGCTCTTATGAACCTGTCACAGCAGGTAGCCATCAGAGATAACAGGATTCTGACCATCTCTTCTGATGATCGTGATTAGCCCTAGATAGCGAAAACAAAACAAAACAAAACAAAAACCCAACCTAAGTCATGTGCCCACCCATGTTGCCAAGGTATGTGACAGAGGAAGGGGAAGAAGAGATGCTGGGATGACCAAGTGTGTGATACAGTACAGTTTGTGTTGCAGACAATTTCCCAGTATCTCTGAGCAATTCCATTTTTAGTCTGAGTGTCTCTCTGACAAGCATTCAGCCATTGGGATCAGGCAGGGGACTCAGGTTTGGGCGCACCACTCTTTCAGTGGAACATTTGATTATTTGCATTCTCTAGATCAGATTCCTGACTTGGGAGTTGCTATGAGAATTAAATAAGTTAGGTGTAAAGTGCTTGGTGAATGGTTGGTATAGATGTGCTCAGTTTCCTCCCTTTATTTTTTTATTTATTTTCTTTCAGTGTTATTGAGATATAAATGACATATAGCACTGTATAAGTTTAAGGTGTACAGCATAATGATCTGACTTACATACATCATGAAATGATTATCACAGTAAGTTTACTGAACATCCATCATCTATAGATACAAGAGAAAAGAGAAAAACTATTTTTTCCTTGTGATGAGAACTCAGGAGCTACTCTTAGCTTGTTGATTCCATGTTTCATTTGTACGTTACATCCCTAGCTTGTTAATTCCATGTATCATTTGTATGTTACATCCCTAGTTTGTTAATTCCGTGCATCATTTGTACATTACATCCCTAGTACTTATTAACTCCTCTCCCGCACACCTCCTGGTTTCACTTCCTCTAAAGCCCTGCATTCGGTCAGCAAACACGCACTGAGTGCCGACTACGTGTCAAGCTCTGTGTATATGAGAACAAATTAAAATGGGGTTTGTTAGGATGGTTTCAGCTGGAATTGGGGGAGCTCTTCCTTAACATTGGGCTTGTGGGGACAAACCTCTTCCAAGGTCAGGTAATGTTTCCACATCTGCCTACTAAATAGGGCCACCCAGTGGTCACCTGTACTGTCTTAGATGCTTTTAATTTTCCTTCTCACTGGGGAACCCATATACTTGTATTCTTTTGGGCAAGAGAAAATTATCCAAGTGATTAAATGTTTAGTAAGTGCCAGAAAGACTGACTCACATCAGTGGAGAGTCAGAGGGTGCTAGAAGCTTGCGAGGAGACATTTAGGAAGGAACTTCCCAAGATGAACACGAAGGCTACAGAATCACCTCATTGATCACGGGGAAGGTGGAGTTCATCTCACTGTTTTCAATGTTTTCCGTTGACTTCCAAGATGCTCACCTTTGCCTGCAAGTATGGAATGTGGCCACTAGGTGGCAGTGGTTCTAAAGTAAAAGCAGCTTCCCCAGCCAAGAACCTTCCTAGGGCCTCAGGAGGAGGTTTCCCACTCCACACAAGCCAGGAATCTGTTGAGACCTACATATAGCTATTTCCAAAAAAACCACAATGAAAACACCACTTGCACAATTAGACGTGGAGGTCAAATGTGGCTCTTCATTTACGTCTACACTTTAGTGGAAAACTGATGGTTGCCACCAGATGGCAGCATACACCTGCACGCTTCCTCCATTCATGGCCCATAGTTTTTTTTTTAAACAGTTTAATGTAATTTATATACCATAAAGTTCTCCCATTTAAAGTGTACAATCCAAAGGTTCTTACTATATTGCAACCATCACCACAACCAATTTTAGGATACTTTCATCACCCTCAAAATAAATATTGTACCCTTTTAGCCATCACTGCCAATCCCTCGCCCTCCCCCACTCCTCTCCCCAGTACTAGGCAATGACGGCTCTGCTTTCTGCCTCTATGGATTTGCCGGTTCTGGACATTTCAAATAAATATTATACAATATGTCTTCTTTTGTACTTAGCATAAGATTTTTGAGATTCCTCCATTTGTAGGATGTATTAGTGTTTCATTTCTTTATTTTTGCCGAAAGATATTCAATTTTATGGATATGCCATATTTTGTTTATCCATTCATCAGTTGACCTTTGAATTGGCAAGCTTTTGTGTGGACATATGTTGTCAATTCTCTTTAAACCCAGGAGTGGAATTTCTGGGTCATGTGGTAACTCTATGTTTAATCTTTCAGGGAACTGCATGGCCCACAGTTCTTAAGGGCTAGCTCTGCACCAGGCACTGTGCTGAGCACTTGACATGGATTATTTCCTTCAGTTTTTTTTTGCTTTTTGTTTTTTTTTTGCGGTACGCTGGCCCCTCACTGCTGTGGCCCCTCCCGCCGCGGAGCACAGGCTCAGCGGCCATGGCTCACGGGCCCAGCCGCTCCGCGGCATGTGGAATCCTCCCGGACTGGGCACGAACCCATGTCCCCTGCATTGGCAGGCAGACTCTCAACCACTGCGCCACCAGGGAAGCCCTTTCTTTCAGTTTTTACCACACTCCTTTGAGGCACCTACTATTAGTACCAGCTCCATTTTACAAATGGGGAAACTCGCACTCAGGGTGTTTGAATAACTGGCTCTGGGTGATAGGATCAGGGGTGAGGGGAGGATTCAAAGCCAGGCAGGATTCTGCGCCAAAGCCTGTAGTGTGACCTCCCAAACTTTCCTTCTTATCAACTTGATGCAATAGCAAACAAACCTCCAGTTGTTGTCCTGGGCCAGCTCTGTGTTCTCTTAGTAGAGCCCATCATTAGCACAGACCAGCATCAAGAGGGAGATGGTACTATGACAGCTGAAAATTGGGCTTGTATGCTGAAGTGGCAAAGGTGTGGGGATATGAGTGGGATGTGGACAGTCTCTGTTAAAAGTAGCCACTGTCACTAAAAGCCAACACACCCTACAATTTTGGCTCTTCCCAACTGCTTCCCTGAGCACATAGGCATGTGGTCTGCCCTCTGAGTTATCCCAAATACCTACTGAGTTATGTAAATGCTCTGGAGCATCACAGAGATAATCTCCAGCCTGAAGCATCTGTTTTCCTTGGCTCTCACTGTTCACACATTTTATGGAATCACCCCAATTCCAGGTGTCTGTTTCTGTATCGGGTAGGGTACAGGTAGATGTCAACGAAGTGACCCAATAATTAATTCACCGACTGAAAAGAAGATAGAAGTTTATTCCTGTCTTACAGTACAGTCCAAGGGGGAAGCATTTGAAGTCCGGGGGCAGTTTGTTTTAAGCCTCTTTTAGAGTCAAACTCTTTCCATCCTGTTCCTTGTTACCCTCAGGACCTGTTGTCATGGGCATTGTCCAGCCTTAGGAAATGGTAAGATGCAGTAAAGCCATTTACTGAAAACCCAGGTGTGCCCATTCCCTGGATCCTCAGTAGCTGTGGCTTCCCTGCATCAATTAGGACAGACAGCCAACCAGCTCCTAGAGCTTAATTAATAGTAATTCTAGGGGCTTCCCTGGTGGCGCAGTGGTTGGGAACCTGCCTGCCAATGCAGGGGACATGGGTTTGAGCCCTGGTCCGGGAGGATCCCACATGCCGTGGAGCAACTAAGCCCATGAGCCACAACTACTGAGCCCGCGCGCCTAGAGCCCATGCTCTGCAACAACAGAAGCCACCACAATGAGAAGCTCGCGCACCGCAATGAAGAGTAGCCCCTGCTTGCTGCAACTAGAGAAAGCCTGCGCCCAGCAATGAAAACCCAACACAGCCCCAAAATAAATAAATAAAAATCATTCTAAAACCCCAGTAAGTTTAGCTATTCCACTGTGACCACACCCAATAAGTCCAAAGGAATAAGCTGTTAAAACTTGACTAAGTTTGCACGTCTTCCCTCATGACACAGTCCACGTCTGGTTTATCTCTTCCCATATTTACAATTGCACAAACTGTGGGAAGAATAGTTACCGGGACAGATGAACATAGAATAACCGTCCATTAAAAGTCCTCCGGATGGATCGAGATATCCCGTGTATCTTAGCATAAAGGATAACGCATGTCTTCTCTTGCTACCCAAATATCACTTGAATACCCACATTCCACAAATCCTGCACATCACGGGAGCAGAGTTGGCATGCTTAATGGGGACTAACGGGGAGTTTATCCTGGGCTATGAAGCCACAAGGACGGTCACTCACCGATACAAATAAGCTGACAGCGTTCAGACATCCCTCAGTCACATGACCTGCATCTCACTCAAGGGCAGCTGAGGAGGGCTTTTCGGAGCCTCTCGGGGTCATGCAGCTGCTTTTACTTGTACCGGTTTCTCTGACTTTGGTTGCAAGCCATACGGCTTGACCTGGAGAAAATTCTGCTGGCTGCCGTGTTGCTTAGTCTGGGTTAATCTCAGCGAGTCTGGAATGACCTCATGCTTATCTCCAGAGCTGCTGGAGCACGCCAGTGACCCTTAGCTGACACTGTGGAATATGCATTAACTCAAGGTGAGTGATGTTCTTTTCCTATATAGGTTCACGAGTTGTTTCAGGGAGGGATGGGCCAGCCTAGCCTGCCAGCAGTGCTTAGTAATAATACTTGGGTTTATGATATGCACCTGGTATTGGTGGAAATCTGGGGGCTTTTGACATTTAAGGCTGGCCACGTATCTGGAATGTGCTTAGAGGACCAGCTCTCACTATAAAAATCCCCCACCACAAGTAGGCTTGGGGCTTCTGGTTCTCGGGCCCTTTTCCTGTATGCTGATGGTGGTGACATGAGACCTGTACCACTCAGCGCTGGGAGGACAAAGAAGCCTGTGCCTGGGAGCGCCAGACCCCTTCCGATGCGTCTCTCTCTCCTGTAGTGGCTGTATTGCGCCCTTGACCTTTAACAAGGTGGTCTGAGTATAAATTGAACTGTGAGTCCTTTCAGCAATAGAACATTTAAGGTAATTAATGTGTAATTAACACATATCTTCTTGATGCACCTTCATGCTCCTAATCTTAATGGCACCTAAACCACCTGCTTGCCAGGTGCACTTGGTCCTTGGCAATCAGTCCCGGGACTTGGAAAGGCAAAGGCTTATTATAAGGGAAATGAGGAGGGCTCTCAACAGTAACGCTCTGGGTTTTGTAAATGTTACCAAAAAGGATTCAGGTGATATTCTTTACTTGCAAGTGAGAGGTAAAAGCACCAAGCCCGCTCCAGGCGGACAGAGGAAAGTGAGGACTGGGCAGGTGGAGGCAAGTACAAGTTATCTAATGTCAGAACTTTTCAAATCCCATCCCTTATAGGTTATTACAAAATATTGAGTATAGCTCCCTGTGCTATATGGTAGGTCCTTTTTGATCATATATTTTACATATTTTAGTGTGTATATGTTAACCCCAAACTCCTAATTTATTCCTCCCCCCTCTTTCCCCTTTGGTAACTGTTTGTTTTCTATGTCTGTGGATCTACTTCTGTTTTGTAGATAAGTTCATTTGTATCATTTTTTTTTAAGATTCTAATATAAACTATATCATATGATATTTGTCTTTGACTTACTGCACTTAGTATAATCTCTAGGTCCATCCATGTTGCTGCAAATGGCATTATTTCATTCTTTTTTATTACTGAGTAGTATTCCATTATATTCATAACTAACTTTTAACGGTACCCACATCCAGAGTTGGCAATTAGAAGAGGGGAGAGTAGGGGAGGCTGCTTCTCCTTAAGCTGAGGGAAAAGGGATTTAAAGGAGCCCTCAAACAGCTTGTTAAACATTCTCTGGAGAGTGGGGGAAACGGGAACTGGGATGCAGCACACCTGAGAACTATGAAGGGCTCCGGGTTATAGCAGGCAGCTTCCCTAAGAGCACGGCAAAGGGAGGTGGCGGTGTGAGTTTGGCCTCCCTCCTGAACTGTGGGCACAAAGCATGGTGCCCGTTTCCCCAGGAGCAGAGATGGGCCTCCCATTCAAGAGGGATGTCGTGAGGTTTTCTTGGATCCCGTACACAAGGGCTGCCTGGAGCGGGGAGGGAAAAACGGCAGAAAGAAGCTGGAGGTTTACCCGTGCCTGCCGAGGAGCTGAAGACTGGTCCTAAGAAACCATTGGAGCAGACGTGCATCCTCCAGGTCAAAGGAAGATCCCGGCGATGAGAAGGTGAGTCTCCAAAACCAGGAAAGAGAAAGTGTCGGTGGTTAATTCCGTCCCTGCCTGTCTCATGACAGTATTAGTCAAGTAAGGTCCTTCCTCACCTTCCTCCCTCCCAGCCCGTACCCACTGCCAACCCTGGAGAGGACAGACACTCTCGAAGGAGGTTTGGGACAGGAGCTAGAGCCCCAGGTGGGAGAGCAACTCAAGGAGCTTCCCACCGGCCCCCGCTGTGTACATCCAGCCCAGGGCTGCGCAGGAAGAAGTGTTACTTTTGAAGGAAGTCAGACTTTTTGTTTGTTTTGTAAATTACACCTGAGCGGGTGTATTCTGTGTTTTGTGACATAGAATGGCCAGGAGCGCTTTCCATTTCTCTGAGGGGTCAGAACAGAAACAGGCCCGGCCATAAATTTCATCCATGGCTGCAGAAGGCAAACAAAGTTGTGTGTGACAGTTTCCCATGAGTTGTGCGTTTCAATGCGTTGCAATGTTGTTACTTAACGTTCCTTAAGAACAAAGCATGTGACTTTCTGAATGCCACGCTTGCGGGAGGCATTCAGAGCCTGGAAAAGGTGTGTTCTCTCTGTAACTGCTTGCTAATCACACCACACCAGCCTGGACTCAGCAAGGGAACACACTGCAGCATCTCACGGCTATCAGCTCCGGGGGCTCTTGTAACGCAGGGGTCGGGGGCTCTAGGCCCTTCCTATGAGGCTTGTCGGGGGCAACTGTTCTTCCCCATCACCCCTTGCCCTCTTCAGCAGAGGCTAATAGGACTGCCATTCTTTAGACCAGAATAGGAAGGTGGGGCTGAAAGTTACTAAGTGAACTTGTCAAAATGGCATAGTCTCTCCAGATCCAGTGAGCAATTCTCCACATCTCTGTGCCCATACTTAGGACACTAATAGGGATAATTTTTGTTTAAAAAAAAATCTACAAGAGGAAATCTACCAAGCGTGACCCATCCATACTGATCACACATGGAGGCAGGGGACAACCTGTATCATGACTAGTGGGTCTCTCACTTGAGCCTGCATCAGAATCACCTGGAGGACTCACTAAAACACGGCTGGCCTCGCCCGCCCACAGGCTTCCTGAGTCTGTGGGTAAGGGCGGGGCCGGAGAAGTTGCATTTCTGACACATCCCCAGGTGACACTGATGTTGCTGATTCACAGAACACACTCTGGAACCGCCGAGCTAGATTACAGGAGACTGGCTGGCTTGCCACTGGCGACCTCAAACCACTCTGAAATTAATCATTTTGAAATTTGTTTTAAGTGTCTTGAAAAACACTCTGAAAATAAGTTTTTGCCCTCCCTCCTCACCTCTGGCTAAATACTACAGTGAGGGTTTTCAGGAACTTCTTTCTTTTTTTTTTTTTTTAATGCTTAGAAAAATCTTTTTTTCTTGAAGTATAGTTGATTTACAATTTTGTGTTAGTTTCAGGTGTACAGCGAAGTGATTCATATCTATATATTCTCTTGCAGATTCTTTTCCATTATAGGTTATTACAGGGTACTGAATATAGTTCCCTGTGCTATACAGTAGGTCCCTGTTGTTTATTCTATATACAGTGGTGTGTATCTGTTAATCGCGTACTCCTAATTTATTCCTTCCCCCCTTCCCCTTTGGTGACCATAAGTTTTCTATGTCTGCGAGTCTGTTTATGTCTTGTAAATAAGTTCATTTGTATCACTTTTTAGATTCCACATATAAGTGATATCATATGATATTTGTCTTTCTCTTTGACTTACTTCACTTAGTATGATAATCTCTAGGTCCATCCATGTTGCTGCAAGTGGCATTATTTCATTCTTTTTGATGGCGGAGTGATATAGGAACTTCTTGCCCAAACTATTAACAGCCCCTTGCCTTGCAAGCGTTCCTCACTGTAAGGCCTGAGCATGCCCTCATCCGCTATGGTATCTAGTTCTCTAGAAGAATCCTGAGAGCCTTCCAACAGGAGGTGACTGGTGTTTCTGGTTCAGATACAATGAAAGGCAGACAGCTGGCTCCTAGTGAGGAAGTCCAAGGGTTTCTCTTTCCCCATAAGTCTACCCCACAAGAGGATACAGTTGAGCCTGCGTGTTGTTAAGAGAAACTACGGCCCTTCTGGTCAACTTTCTTTTTCTGAGACCAGATCATTCCTCATCTTTCCACCCACAGAGCTGGTGAGATTCAAATAGGCATCGGCTGCCTCTTACATAGGACTGTGCCCCGGCCCTGCTCCCTGTCCTTGGAAAGTCAGGTAGAATAACAGTGGGACCCAAAGGAGAAAGGCCGTGAAGATTCTGATGGGCGCCGCTGTGCTCGGCCCCTGAGAAGACTCCGCCCTTTGAGCAACTTAGTGCCTCCCATTTGCAGTCTGAGTGATCCTAAGGCAGTGGGTCTAAATCCTGACCTCACATATCCAGAGGAAGCTTTCATGGTCATCCTCAAGACAAGCCCACCTAGACAGGCAAATGTAAAAAGAAGAGGGCGGGAAATGAACAAAGAAATGAAAACAAATGTCCACCAAAGGACCTGTAAAAATAACGAGAGTAGCTTTATTCACAGTGGCAAAAAATAGGGCTAAGAAAAAGTAAATTGTGGTAGTTACTGGGAAGAGGCTAAAGTGAACTTTCTAGAATGCTGGAAATGTATATCAGCCTACATTATATAAGTGTGTGTATATCTGTATTTGTGAAAATAAGCATATATATACATGAAAGTAAATACAAGATGAGTGCACTTCCCATACTTTTCATATTTTATGGCTTGATCAAAAAGCAAAATATAGAATACCAATGCTCAGGCCCTACTCCAGAGATTGTAATTTAATGGAATGTTCTCCAAGGTTCCTGATGATTCTCTTGTGCAGTCAGGGTTGAGAAGACTGTCTTGGAGAACAGGGCTGACCTTGGCATGTGCCTCAGGCTAGAGAGGCCAAAGGGGCCTCGCAGCTCATGGAAGGTCCAACTCACTGGGGTTTGGCACTTGAGACTCCATGGTACACACACCCTTTGGGGACCGGGCACGCCCTTGGCATGCACCTCCTTGGCCGTTGGCTGGTCAGGGGTCTTCCCATGGATCTTGCCAGGCTGTGGTAGGGGTCAGCAGAGAGGAGTCTGGGATTTGGTGGGCAATCTCCCTCAGACCTCAGGTTGTGAGTGTGGCCACACATGTTGTGGGCAGCCCCTTAAGAGGAGAGCAAGGCTCTGGAGAATCTGGCAGGTGGAGTCTGAGGCAGGGGCAGGAACCTATGGCTGGGAAGGGAGTGAGGTCGGGCTCTCATGCAAAAAGAAAATCATAATGGGGTCGGTATTGCTAAGAGAGCTCTGTAAAATGGAGCTGGGAGGCCATGAAAGGTGTGTGACTGTTGCATGGCTCAGCCTGTATGGAATCTGACCTTTCGACCTGATGAAGTTATCCAAAACACCTGCCAGAAACTCAGAGTACATATCAGACCCTTACCCTAAAATAACTCCTGGCAGTCTTATCTACTTATAGGACTCCTACCCTAAAACAACTTGTGATTCCTTAAGGACAAATGTTTTCTGACTTGTGTCAGAGTCAATCACAATTCTCACCAGGCAACTTTTTTTTTTAGGGGGGGATGTATAGTTGATTTACAATGTTGTGTTAGTTTCTGCTGTACAGCAAATTGATTGTTATACATATGTATAAATTATTTTTTATATTCTTTTCCATTATGGCTTATCACAGGATATTGAATATAGTTCCCTATGCTATTCAGTAGGACCTTGTTGTTTATCCATTCTATATGTAATAGTTTGCATCTGCTAATCCCAAACTCCCAGTCCATCCCTCCCACACCCACACCCACACCCCTTAGCAACCACACATCTGTCCTCTGTGTCTGTGAGTTTCTGTTTCATAGATAGGTTCATTTGTGTCATGTTTTAGATGCCACATATAAGTGATATCATATGGTATTTGTCTTTGTCTGACTTCACTTGGTATGATAATCTCTAAGTCCATCCATGTTGCTGCAAATGGCATTATTTCATTCGTTTTTATGGCTGAGTAGTATTCCATTGTATATATGTACCACATCTTTATCCATTCACCTGTTGATGGACATTTAGGTTGTTTCCATGTCTTGGCTATTGTGAATGCTGCTGCTATGAACATTGGGTTGCATATATCTTTTCGAATTATAGTTTTCTCCAGATATGTGCCCAGGAGTGGGATTGCTGGATCATATGGCAATTCTATTTTTAGTTTTCCGAGGAACCTCCATACAGTTTTCCATAGTGGCTGCACAAATTTACACTCCCACCAACAGTGTAGGAGGGTTCCGTTTTCTCCACACCCTCTCCAGCATTTGTTATTTGTAGACTTTTAAATGATGGCCATTCTGAACGGTGTGAGGTGGTACCTCATTGTAGTTTAGATTTGCATTTTGCTAATAATTAGCAACGTTGAGCATCTTTTCATGTTTTGCCAGGCAACTTTTAACAACCTCATGGCTTTTGGTCTTTATAAGCCCCTGCCTCTTTCTCTACCTTGGAACATTCTTTTGGGGTTACCCGAATCAGTCTCCCAAACTGCAATTTTTTTTTTTTTTGCGGTACGCGGGCCTCTCACTGCTGTGGCCTCTCCCGTTGCGGAGCACAGGCTCCGGACGCGCAGGCTCAGCGGCCATGGCTCACGGGCCCAGCCGCTCCGCGGCATGTGGGATCTTCCCGGACCAGGGCACAAACCCGCGTCCCCTGCATCGGCAGGCAGACTCTCAACCACTGCGCCACCAGGGAAGCCCCCAAACTGCAATTCTTAAGACCCCATATAAACCCTTTTCTTATTTGCAGGCTCCTGCATTATTATTAATTAATTAATTAATTTATTTATTTATTTTGGTTGACACTCAGGACCCGCCAACCACAAAAGTACCTGCATTTCTTAGGAAGGGGAGCAGCTCCTGCCCTGGGAGATTTGTTAACCTGGATCTGGACTTGATATTGATTTTGAGGGCTGGCTTAGGTTCATCTTACAAACACTTGGGGTTTGGGTTGGCAGAAGATGCAGTTTTGCCACCACCAGCTTTTTCCTGCATCTATTGGGTTGGCCAAAATAGTTTGGGTTTTCTGTAACATCTTACAGAAAAACCCAAACGAATCTTTTTGGCCAACCCAATATTTCTCAGCCAGGACAAAGGGGTTGACATGCTGTCAAGTCTTGATTATCATCCTGGACTTGGGAATTCAGGGGGTGGATTCATCAGTGAACAGACAAAGGGGAGACAAAAGGATTACTAATACATAGTGGGTGTATCATCTTTCTGGATGGAAGTTGAGGGGAAAACAATGTAATTGCCGCAAATCCAAGGCCAAGACATAACATTAAAAGTTCAGTCCCTTGAGCACTGTTTCTAGGAAGTGTATTATTCATTAGCTGTGGGAGGAACACAATTGCAGCCGGTAAAAGACTTTAGGAATTTATATGCAGATGGAAAAAATTGAAGGTGGTGAACTGGGTCTTTCTCAACAATAAGGAAGTGACCTAAAGGGCTGTTTTTGCAGAGTAGGGATAACCAATGCCTCAAAGGCTGGGGAAACGTTAGTTTTAGGAAGAGTATTTAGAAAAAGTCAAACAGTTCTCTCTGGCCTCCAGATGGAAGCACCAGTTTCACCATCAGCACTGGAAGGGGATTTCCCAGCTATGATGCTTACAGAAATAAGTGAAGGGGAAGGAGTCAGAAGGAGGTGGTTGAACATAGTAGTGCTAAAAGATAAACTCTTAAAATGTTTAATGTGCCTTCGTTTATTTGAGCAAAAATCGATTCCAATCAAGCTGCACCAAACCGGAAATGGTTAGGAACACTCCATCAACAGGAGCTGGGGAGAGACTTTTATAGGGAAGACTCCAAAGCAAAGCAAGGAAATAGCTTAAAGCCTAGTTGGCTGCTTGTGATTGGTTGCCCTTAGCTTTCATTCTGTAACCTTGAGGCACTGATGGGCATAAATTTTGGTTTGCTACCGCAGGCCAACCAGGCATTGGAGCCAGCTCCGACTAATGGCTTCCCTGTTTAATTGAATAGGAGTTAAGAGTTTAGAGTGTGGCTCTGGAGTGTGGCTGCCTGAGCTTGCTTCTCCTTTTGCAATTTGCTAGCTGTGTCACCTTGAGCAAGTCATATAACCGTGTTAGAACTATTGGCCTTCAATCTGGGGTACCCCACTCACAAGCTGAGATGCAGAGTTCTTAAATAGGACAGTTAACCCAAAGAAGAAGAATCCCCTCAGGAAGGACCTAATCCTAGAGGTACCACCAGAAAATATTTCAAATTTGTCCAGAAGCGGAAAGAATTTTCTGATGCCTCTCTCAAAACCCAAGAAAACCCAGTTAAAAAAATTTGTTTACAGTTTAAAAAATTTGTTTTTCAAAATAATATATAAGGTCAAAAAAGAGACCAGACATCTTAGGCAGTGGTCATGGCAATGCCCCTGTGAGGCACTGTTTCTCACACGGTGGATCGGTGTGATATTCAGAGGCAGAACTTGACTCTAGCTCCCCAAGGAGGGGAGGAACTAGACTCGTAGTGCCCTTCCCTCCGCCAACCTCCTCCATCGGCCACGGTGGCGAAGGCCCTCTCCATATACACACAGAGGTGCTAACAAAGCCCTAATTTATTGGAGAGCAAGGGAGCAGAGAAGAAGCCCTCTTCCTAGCCAGCGGCTTAAATTGGGGTCAGCTGGTGCAGCAGGAGTGTTGGAGGTGCCTTCCGAGCAGCCTGAATGCTTACGGAGGGGGCCGGAGGGACCCTCGGGCAAGATGCCGCATTTCCTGCGTTTGTCTGGAATCCAGATGCTGGGAAGTTCTGGATTAAAAAGTGGCTGGGGATTTTGGTATTTGCACCCCATCAACAGCTCAGCTTCTGGAGGGGAATTCTCCCTTCCCCCTGCGGGCCTACTGTAAGATTAATTTCCTACTGAAAAGCAGAAGCAGAGTCCTCTCACTTAGCTGAAACACAGTGAGGATGGTGATAATCTCCTGTCTCTGCCTACAGCCCCCCTCAGACTAGTACAGCCTGGAGGTGAGGTAGGGACGGGGGTTGTAGATTATTGAATACCTACTACAATAGGAGAGGTGTGGTGCCCATGGAACCCTTCTTTTCTCCCAAATGGTAATCAGTAATCCACAGCTGAAAACCAAAGGCACAAAGAACCCCACATTTTAAGAACTGCCAGGTCAGTAGGTCAGCCACAGTCCCAAGAGCAGTGGTTCTCAAAGTGTGTTCCCCAGACCAGCAGCATCGGCATCACCCGGGACCCTGTTAGAAATGCAAAGTTTTGCCCCCGCCCCTTCACAACTGCTGAGTGGGAAGCTGAGGGGACGGGGATCAGCCATCAGTGGTTTAACAAGCCCTCCAGGTGATTCTGATGTCCGCCCACCGCCCACATTTGAGAAGCTGGAGATGGCTGGGAGACAAATGCTATTTTTTTTGGTTTTTTTGCGGCACGCGGGCCTCCCACTGCTGTGGCCTCTCCCGTTGCGGAGCACAGGCTCCAGATGCGCAGGCTCGGCGTCCATGGCTCACGGGCCCAGCCGCTCCGCAGCATGCGGGATCCTTTTTTAAATATTTATTTATTTGGCCGCACCGGGTCTTAGTTGTGGCACGCGGGCCCTTTAATTGCGCATGTGGGCTCTTAGCTGCATCATGTGAATCTAGTTCCCTGACCAGGTTTGGAACCCGGGGCCTCCTGCGTTGGGAGCGAGGAGTCTTAACCACTGGACCACCAGGGAAGTCCCTGGCTGTCAATTCTAATCCATCCCCGCTAGGGGGCAGGCTCCCCTCATACCAGCTCAGCCTGATTCCCTAACTTATCAGGTACTCCCCATCATTAAACCTCTTTCATCCCAGTTCTTAAGACTTGAAACGACTCGAATTTAAAAGTGTCTCGCATATTCAAGTCAGATCCCACCAACCTCCCCACCCCCAAGCACAGCCTTGATTTATACCTTTAAGATTAGAGGGAGGGGCGTGGTCTTCTCGCTCACACAACCCTCCCCCTTCTGTGCACCACACGTTTTTGGCTTTCGGCTAGGAGGACACAGGCTAGCTTGTGTGGACTGGCTGTGGTGTAGTTTTGGTCTCTTTGGCCTTGACCGTTTACACCGACCTCGCTGAGGGTCTGCAGGCTCGGTGTGGACAGGTGGCGCCCCCACGGGCTCCTGTAGATGAGAAACTGCCATAGAGGTCCATCTCTCTTCGTCTGTCGCCACCGTCTCATCTGCCCTCTGCTGGCCCAACTTAGGCCTGTGGACAGGGATGGGGGTATTTTCTGCACCTATGTGCTGTGATTACCTTTAACACCTTACCTTCCTGGTGGTTCTATGCTGACATTTTTCCCACTGAGGTCTCTCTTCATCTATTGGGGCAAGCCTACTTGCCAAACAATCATCCAACTTGGGGGATAATGTGTTGCCCTGCCCCCTTTCTTGCAAATACTACCAACTTAAAAAAAAACAAAACCTCTTTGACCTTCCTGCCTCTCCTTCTGTGTTCACTCCGTGGATAGGGGAAGAGGGAATGGCCTCTATACAAATATTGAATGTCCTGTCAAAGATCAACAAAGCAGGACACTACTTAAAGTGGTAAGCACAGATTTTCATCACTAGCATACTGCAATAGGGAGCTGAAAACTTCCATTTGTACAGAGGTGGCTGTGTGTTTTAAAGGGAGAATTGGGGGGTAAGGAGGGAGGCAAGTAGGGACTCAGAGGTCAGGGAGATGAAAATTACAGAAACTAGGAAAGGTGGGATTGGTCCATGTGAAACCCATCTGGGTTTGCTAACTGGTACCTATCAAAATTAGGTTCCTACCCTCCCACAGAGACTAGGAGACAGGGAGCCTATCTTCCTTCAGGTGCTGGCTAGAACAAAATAGCAAATTCTTTTGGCATTGTTGTGACTTCTTTAAG
>NW_006775143.1:8209192-8219293 GCF_000442215.2 Lipotes vexillifer | reverse complement strand
TTGGGTCATCCTGAGGATGCTGCCTTGACCCGTTAGAAACCATGTTCATGTTGGCTCTAGTCTTCTAGGTTGAGGGCTAGTCAGAGAGGAAGGACTCAGAGGCGCCTAGCTAGAGTATGGTCAAGGAGAGAATATCAGTCCCAAGGGCAGCCTCCTGCCAGCCTCATATCCCTAAAGAAAAAGGGTCATGCCCATTCTGTCAAAATAGCATTTGTCGGGCTTCCCTGGTGGCGCAGTGGTTGAAAGTCCACCTGCCGATGCAGGGGACACGGGTTCGTGCCCCGGTCTGGGAAGATCCCACATGCCACGGAGCAGCTGGGCCCGTAAGCCATGGCTGGTGCTCCGCGACGGGAGAGGCCACGGCAGTGAGAGGTCCGCATACCACAAAAAGGAAAAAAAAAAAAAAGCTAATGAGAAGGATCCTCCCTTCCTCAGCCCCACACCCCAGGGGCTATTATCGCCTCATTTTACAGCTGGGGAATGTGTGGCTCTGAGAGTTAAGTAACTCAGCTCAGGTCAGGTTTACCAATGGCAGTGCTGAGATTGGAGCCCAGGTGCACCTATCTCCAAGCCCAGCAAGACGGCAGCCCTGTGGGCGAGTCCTCACTGTGGGCTGGGAGGCTGGGTGACCCGGAGGTAAGCTGCCAGAGGCAGGATTGACAATGTGATCTGGTTATTCTCTAGTTTAGGAAAACCTTCTTCTGCCAACCCTGGGGAGAGTGTGGGAAAAGGTTAGCTCCAGTCCTGTCGGGGAGACAATCCGAGTGGGTGGCGTGACAGCCCAGACATAACCTGAGCCCTTTGCCCCACAGGTTTGCCCACCCATGGGTTGGGAGAAGCGTGCGAGTGTGGTTGAGAAACAGAGATTGCTCTGGTCTAATGCTCCTGGCAGAAGCAGCCTTTTGGGAGGGGAGTGGGAGGATTCAAAAGCAGCCTTCCTCTTGCCCCTCTATCTTCAAGCTCTACCACAGGGAGGCTTAATCCTCCCCAAGACTTAATCCTCAGCTCCACCCCAGGCACGAGAATGACCCCACCCCAGGAGAAGGCCATGCCTCTGGGGCAAACACACCCTCAGCCTTGGTAGCTGTCAGTTGGCTCTGACTTGACCTGGCCTGCCCTTGGCTGCAAAGTTTTCCCATATCCGGCACGGCCTCTTGGACTCTGGCCTCTTGAACCACTGCTTCAGGAAAAGCAACTCCAGACGGAAGAATGTGGACTCTAGAAAATGGGGATTTGTAGAAGGTTTGCAGTTAGGGGAGTGACCTGGGCAAAGTCTTGCACTGTCTCTTGCCTCTGAGGTCTGAGACCCCACATCCCGGGCTCCCCTTCTCTCCTGGTCACTCCTCTTCAGTGTCCCTCACTGCCTCCTCCTCCCTGACCCCACCTCTTCTCAGTAAGAATTGGAAAAATCCTTAGAGATTTTTCAACTACGTAAATTGGGAGTTTTCAGGACTCATTCTGGACCCAGTCTTCTCTCTATTCTCTGCACAGGTGACTCCATCCTTTCTCATTCCAAGTACCCCTACATACTCATGACACTTCCATTCTTATGTCTAGCCCAGAACTCTAGTCTCATTTATCCACTTGCCTATTTGATATCTTTATTGGTGTGTCTCTGAGCACCTCAAACTCAGTATCCTTCAAACTGAACTTGTAATTTTCCTTCAGTAAATCCTATTGTTTCAATCTCCAAAGTATACGTATATCAAATGTATCTACTTTTCTCCCCTTCTTCTGTTCCCACTATTTTTTTTTAAACATCTTTATTGGAGTATAATTGCTTTGCAATGGTGTGTTAGTTTCTGCTGTATAACAAAGTGAATCAGTTATACATATACATATACCCCCATATCTCCTCCCTCTTGCGTCTCCCTCCCACCCTCCCTATCCCACCCCCCTAGGTGTTCACAAAGCACCATTCTGCTCTCACTCTTTTTTTTTTTTTTTTTGCGGTACGCGGGCCTCTCACTGTTGTGGCCTTTCCCGTTGCGGAGCATAGGCTCCAGACGCGTAGGCTCAGCGGCCATGGCTCACAGGCCCAGCCGCTCTGCGGCATGTGGGATCTTCCCGGACCGGGGCACGAACCCGTGTCCCCTGCATCGGCAGGTGGACGCTCAACCACTGCGCCACCAGGGAAGCCCTCTGCTCCCACTCTTGCTTGAACTAACAACATCTTTCCCACTGATCTTTCCCTGGCCGTAATTTCCCCTGACATTGCCTCTTAACATGACCATCCACTCATTCTCCATAGAACAACCAGAGTCATCTGGTTAAACTGCAAATCCAATCATTTTGGTCTCATATGTAAATCCCTTAGTGGCTGCTTATTGTATTCAAAATAAAATCTAATATTGTACTATGACCTGGCCCCTCTCTACCTGTGTTAGCCATTAGTTCTGCTCATCCATATTTCCATTCCTTCTCTCCTTGTGGGCACATGAAATGAATGCACTTCCTCATACCCTTGAAGTGGAGATATGCCCGTGTTATTTGCTTTGGACAGTGAAACATAAGCAAAGTGATTTGAGAGCCAGTATGTGACTTTTAATGCACTTTCTTCTGCTACAGTGATTAGGGAAACCAGTATTGATATGGTGGTGCCCGAAGATTGAAGCAGCTTGAATTGTTAGTGATAATGTAGGAGAGCTGCCCTGGAAGTTTGCCCAAATCCACAGTGGAATTTTCATGAGTGGGTAAAAAAAAAAAGCTTCTGTGTGAGGTTTGGGAGTTGTTTGTTACTCAGCAAAACATAGCCTATCCTGATTGATACACTGTAGAAAGAGGAGTTACTTGTGGGAAGCCTCTTTAAAACAAAAGCAAAGGAAAAGTTTTTTCAGAAAATTTCCTTGTTTTTCATTAGACTATTAAAAAAATTAACAACTGGCTCTTATTAATTATTCACAAAAGGAATCACAATGAATCCCCAAATTGGAGGGAATTTCGGGGATGGCCCAAGGAGAAGGCACATACATATTTTGAAAGGAAATGACACTCCTAGGTAACATCTCTCGATGTGGGTGGGCAAGACTGGATCACCATGGGAACAAAAGGAAGATGTGGGTAAAACTTTACAGAGAGAGAATCTGGCATGAGGAAGTCACTTTAGGTGTGTTTATTAAGTTAAACATTAACCAGGTAAGAGAATTTCTTCCCCACCACCCAAGTCATACCTGCTTCGCTTTGTCTTTGGTTTAAAATATACCAGGAAGGATCTGAATGATTCAAATTTGGCTGAAAAGGGAGCAACTTTTGAGGAACACATACTTTCCAAGCAGGAACATTTCTTTATCTTCTTTCAGGCTTCTATTACTATATATCTTCAATGATGGGCAGTGTTTAATTTGGAGAGAGAGAGAGAGAGAGAGAGAGAGAGAGAGATTGAAGAAGGGAAGAAGAGAGCAAATAGGAAAATAGGAAGGGAGGGAGGGAGGAAGGAGGGAAGGAAAGGACAGAGAAAGAAGGATGAAAGGAAATCTATAATGAGACTGGAATGTGCAGTCTCAATGAGAGGGGAGAGATGACCAACCCTTCCTAAAGACACTTAAACACACAGAACAGTAGGTGGCATTGTTTTGACCATTTTTACCTAGGGTGACCATACTTTGGGAGGCTCAAGCTAAAATGGTGTGGTCACTACCAATGAATGTAGAGACTTGTAAGTGAGCTGGCCTCCAGGCATAGCGACCAGAAAAAGGAAATTCTCAGAGCCCCTCCCTTCTCCAGAACATGTGAGAAATCCTCATAAGTTACTGAAAACAAGATTTCCCACGCCTGTCGACTCTAGGGCACTGCAAAGGCATCCACTGGCTAGGATCTCCATCTTAACGTTTCAAAATTCTCTAGTTCTAAGGACTGAGGTGATGTCCATATCAATGTCTTCTTATATAAGCAGAATGGGGCTGCACTGATCAGACAGCACTCTTTCATCCTGAGCTGTGAGCAGTCTGGTCTGGGCAATCTCTCTTTTCTTTTTTGAAGGACAAGACTACGTGCCCACTGCAAAGTTCATGTCCCACCATCCCGACGATTGATGTAGTCCAGTTCTCCCAGCTAGAGGCCCTAGCTGTGCCTCTGCCTCCTAAGTTCTTAGGTGAGGCCATAGATGGCCTCAAGGTTGAGACCTTTGGGTAGAAAGCTTCAGGCTGGGCCATATAAGCCCAGGTTCTGGGCCACCTGGGAGATCCTGGGAGTTTTCCTCTGGGGAAATGGATAGTGAGCTGGTCTTCCAGACCTGTGTGGCTTCTTTATGGAAGGAGGGCCCTGAGCACCAATGTTTAAGCCAGATCCCACTGCCTTTGTTTGGGTATTGCCCACTTGACATTCATGCTGGGCTGCCTCCAGGATCGTGCTTCCTTGCTGAGTCATCTGAGTGTCTTCAAACAAGCCTGGGAGCCTTTGCTCAGACCCCATGAACTTGTCCTTGTGCTTTACTTGATGACTGGTTTCCTGGTGGAAGGTTTGGACCGAGCGGTGCATCTCTAGGTACGTGTGCCATGGAGACTCGGGGGCCTGGAGACAGCCTCTGTCAGCCTCCTCCAGCATCTCCTCTGCCTCAGGATCCGCCTCTTCTAGGGACAGTGAATGCCTTCTCTCCTTGTTAATCCAAACAGCACTGACCATGGCCTCAGCAGGAGCAGGCATGTTCCCTCCTGAGGAAAGCAAGGCACCAGCAGGGTCACCACTGCAAAGTTCATGGGTGGCTCTCATTTGGGGGCTCTCAGAGCTTTCAAGCTGAAGGAAGGCCATGCCAAATACATCAAGGAGGCCAGGTACCCAACACACTGCATTATCTCTCTCTCTCTCTCACACACACACACACACACATTCATGCACAATTATTCACTTATTCAACAAATATTTATTAGGCCCTTATAATGTGCCAGGCATTATTTATTCTAGGTCTTGGGAATACAGTAATGAACACTGAGACAAAATCTACCTCTTCATGATGTGGTCTAGTGGAGTAGAAAAAGAATAAGCAAATACTTTTATACTGTAATAAAGTTTCTGGTGGTAATCAATGCTATGGAAAAAAAACATTCGAGTGTGATAGAATTTAATAGGAGACTTCAGTTTTTGACTGCAGTGAGGGAGTGAACCCTAGGAAGAACTAGGGAACTCGCATTTCAGACTAAAAGAATAACGGGGACCAAGGGCACAACATGTGTTCACCCACATGTGTGATTCACATACACTGGCCAGTGGAAAGAGTTATTCTTAACTTACAGGGTTTTGTGTTGTGGGATTCTGACAATGGGTTTAGCACCCAAGGCAGAGGAGAGGGGAACTGTGTTTTGAGGCAGTTCCTTTTGGAGGACTGGTCTTTATCTTTCTGAACCATAGCCACTGTTGTGGGAACATGTTTGCAGCACCTACTGCTTCCCTGAACTGGCTTCAGGAATGAGAAGGCAGACCGATGTCTTTCTTCCTTCTCAGGGACATCTTTTTACCACCTTGTGGAACATGATAGTTTCTTGTCAACTCTTGGTGGCACTGAGGATTGGAGAAATGACTGAAAGCCATTTTCCTATAGAAAGGAGACCTGTGGCCAGCCTGGAATTCCCTCTGAAATGCAGTGAAACTCCCTTGAGAATTCTGACATTTGTCCCTGCTGGAGGCCCCTAGGTGACAGAGTACATGGTGTGAGTGGAGAGATGGTGTTGAAGGAATAAAGCCAGAAGGAAGCCCTTGAACTCTAGTGCTAGGAATCCAGAACACCTGCCACTGCATTTCTTGAACCTAAATTCATTCCATAACACTAAGACAGGATGAAGAAAGCTAATCCCAGAGGGCTTCCTTCCATTAATCAGCTCCCAGAGTACGTGCCCTACCAGATACAACCCAGTGTCTTAAGACACTGAGATCTAGTTTTAGTGGGAGCCAATCTCAATGGCTTCCTGAATCTCTGCTATGCTGGACACAGAGGATCCCTAAATTCCCTCTACTTGTTTGGCTTCATGGCATTAATATCTCCTGGTTTTCTCCTATTATTTAAGAAAAATGAACTGTGGTAAGATACACAACAAACAACTTACCGTCTTAGCCATTTTGAAGTGTACAGTTCAATAGTGTTAAGTCCATTCACATTGTTGTGCAACTGATCTCCAGAACTTTTTCATCTTTCCCAAACTGACACTGTACCCATTAAACAACAACTCTTCATCTCCCCCACCCTGGCAACCACCATTCTACTTTCTGTCTCTGTGAATTTGACTACTCCAGGTACCTCATATGAGTAGATCATTACAGCACTTGTCTTTTTGTGACTGGCTTATTTCACTTAGCGTAATGTCCTCAAGGTTCATGTAGGTTCATCGAAGATTCAGCATGTGTGAATTTCCTTTTTCGGGCTAATATTCATCTGCTACCATTTTGACTGCTATCTTCCCTGACTTATTTTCCTCTGCTTGTCCCTTCAATATTCGAGTACTGTAGAACTCTAATTGTCATCCCAGCCTCTTATCAATTTACACGTTGGTCCTCCCCAATTTTATCCATGCCCATGGCTTCAACTACTACCAATATGTTGATAACCCCCAATCTATATCTCCAGCCCACATTTCTCTCCTGAGATCCAGGCTGGTTGGAAGTTTTACAGACAACTCCCTCAAATGCAGCATATTCACAAACAAATTCATCTCTTCCTAATCAGAAATCTTTTTCTCCTATATTCTCTATCTCAGTGAATGGTACCACCATCCAGCCTGTTGCTAATGTGCAGGCAAAATTACTTTTTTGCCCCCTCCCCAAGCATCATTTTCACCTCATTTTTGTAATCTTACTCTGATTTCTCCCTGGAGAACCACCTTATTCCTCACGCCCAGTCCAAGTGCTTCAAGTGTCCTTCTAACTCAGACTCGTGTGACGTAACGATCTGGTCCTCAGCCAATTAGCACAGAAAGCCCTAAGGAGCTTTATACTTATGAATTTATTTAGTTCCCACCACAACCCTCTACTCTGGGGACTACAGTTATTCCCAGCCGAAAGGCGAGGAAGCTGAGTGACAGAGTAACGGACGTGACTCGTTCAAAGCTGCACAGAGTAACTCGGTGGCAGAGCTGGGACTCAGGTTCAGGCCCTTCTCCAGAGGCCAAGTACAGGAACAGTCCATCAGACAGCACCCTACTTCTCACAGTTAAAGCAAGAATGTGGACTCGCAAACTGCTAGAAATGCCCTGAAAGACTGACTAAGCCTGCGTGTGAGCAGTCTTCCCTGGAGAAGCAGAGCCTGAGCACTCCCGCCTCGCATTACCCTGTTGTAACTCATGATGTAACTCATGTCCATGACGTAACTCATCAAGTGGAGACCACGGAGGAGGGAGGTTTGAGTTCTAGGATGCAGGAGAAAGGGGCAGCAGGGAGGGGTGGGGCAGGGGTGGTCAATTCTACGGGGCGTGCTGAGTTTGAGATGTCTTTGGGGGCATACCCATCACATGGATGTGTGAGTCTGAACCACAGGTGTGTTAAATCTGCTTTCATTTGATACAAGTTTAATTAATGCTTGCTGAGTAACTGAATGAATGAATACCCTTGAGGATGGAATAGGGCTTAAGGAAACTGCCAGCTTCTGCCCTGCAGAGAGAGGGGCCTATTTGGCTGTACCAGTTCAGTTCAAATGGACCCCACTCATTGGCAACAGCCCAAGTTGTGAGAGATGGGTGCCTTTAGCCCAAGGCAGTGCCCTTCCTGTCCCAGACAGTGAGGACCCTGGCCCCTGATTCCTTCCCAGACTTGCCTAGAGTGGGGTGGGCTGCTCAGTGAGTCCTGAACTGTATAAACAGTCACAGAAATTCCCAGAGCACAGCCCTGACCTTTCAGGGGGTCTTCCTATCTCTCTTGACTTGCCCTCTCGGTTAGAAGATGAAGGGCCGGGATTTGACCATCGCTTGCTTTCTGAGCCCCTGTGCTCCTAACTTCCTCCCGGAATAAATCTGAGTTCCCAAAGGGAGAACGCTGCTCCCCTGGAGGCGGGGCTTCTGTGTCTCAGTGCCCCTCCCCAGCTGCTGTTTGAGGGGGTGCAGAGCTCACTCCGGGAGCCTGGGTGCCTGAGCCCTGCGCTTCCTCTGTCCAGTGCCAAAGCTGTTGGGAACATCACGTGTCCTCTCTCCCCGGCAGCGCGCTGCCTGCCGGCTGCCTGCTTGAGGCCCCAGGGGAGCGGCCCTGCACAGGCCTCCCTGTTCTGACTCTGCCTCTGGCCAGCCCGCCTCCCTGCCCTTCTCCACCGGGAGGCCAGCAGAGCCCTGGCCCTGCGCTGCCCACATCTCAGCCACCCATTCTGCCCACAGCCAGGCCCTCATGCCCTTCCCTTCTGCCCCCAGCACCTGCCCAGCCCTACCTTTCGGGAGCACCACCACGTGGGCCTGGGCCTTCTGTTGCCGTCTCAGGCCTGCATACTGCGCTCGCAGGAGCTGCATGCTGAGCAGGGGCCCCTTCCCTGGGGCCTGAGTCCCAGAGCCTTCGGCCATGAAGGGAGACCCCAGCTGCCAGAAGTGGGGCAGGGCAGGGCACGGGCAGGGCAACCCCTTCATCCTGTTCCGGGAGCAAAGCAAACACTGATGGGTGGGGCTGGGGGGGAGGTGGTAGGGCTCAGGGAGAGGAGTGGGGGAGAGGGAAGTGAGGAGAAAGGTGGAAAGGTCAGAAGAGCGAGGGAGGGAGCGTGAGAAGTTGGGGGAAGAAGGGGAAGGAAAAGTTGGAGGGGGAGGAGGGGGGAGGGGCGCAGAGAGGGGGCGAAGAATGGAGGAAGGCGGTGATAACGGCGGGGCATGAATGGGGCAGAGGAGTGAGCCGGGGTGGGGGCAGCAGGAGAAGGGAGGGGGCAGGGAGGGGGTGAGGGGAGGAGCCGGGGACAGAGAGAAGGGCAAGCAGAGCTGCTCGGAGCCTTTTTAGGGTCCAAGGAGTACCCTATTCCAGGTCCTTCACTGCTTGATCCGAAAGTGTAGAATACGACTCCAGGAGCTACAGTGAAGCCTCCTGTTTCCCGGCAGAGCTGGAGCTAGTGCTGGCGGATGCCAAGTGCCTGCCTTGGTTCACACCCCTTGGAACTGGAACAGGATGCTTGTCAGCAAACCTGCCTGGTCGGTTGGCAGTTGGAAAAGGAGCTGGAGCCTCAGGAATATGCACCAGCATCCGGGCAGAGGGAGATCCAGTAGCAAAGGTACCCCTGAGACCTCCACTCACCACCCAGTGTGCAACCCAGGAGAAAGCCCAGCCCCAAAGTCACTGTGGGGACAGAGCCAGGGGAGCCCTGGCCTCTAGCCAGCCCCACCGATTTGACATTTGACGTAGGCTCTGTGGTCTCAGCATTTCCCAACCAGTTAAGTTGGTGTTTATCTTACCCACAGCTCCGTGCGCTCTCCCTGCTCTGCTTGCTAGCCCCACCATGTCTATAACCGCTTTGAATCCTAAACCCTCTCTCTTACACCAGCTTCAGCCTATCCTGGCTCCATTTGGCGGATTAAGTTTCCTGTCTTCTCCTAACATAATTACCCAATTAGCCAAAATATCTACAGAGGCAGTGGAAACAGTAGTAGCTGAATTTAGGAGACATTTTGGAGAATAACTGGATGGTATTTAGCCATAGGACATTGGATGAGAGATGGAGGGTGAAAGTCTGTTGCGTGTTATATGCCGTATACATATATGCTATATACTTTGTTGGGTGGTATGTACTGCTGTAATAAGGTACTGCAAATTGGTTGGCTTAAACAACAGAAATTCATTGTCTTAGAGTTCTGAAGGCTGCAAGTCCACGATCAAGGTGTCAGCAAGGTTGGTTCCTTCTGGGCATTGTAGAGGGAATCTGTTCCATGCCTCTCACTTTGTTTCTGGTGGTTTGCTAGCAACCTTTGGCTTTCCCTGGCTTGTAAAAGCATCACCTGATCTTTGCCTTTATATTCACATGGTGTTCTCCCTGTGTGCATGTCTCTGTGCCCAAATTTCCCCTTTTTATAAGGACACTAGTCATATTGGATTAGAATCCACTCTAATGACCTCATCTTAAGTCAACTATTTATATCTGCAATGATCCTATTTCGAAACACGGTCACATATGAGGTACTAGGGTTAGGACTTCAACATATGGATTTGGGCGGGGGGGGGGGG
>NW_006775143.1:8180461-8209176 GCF_000442215.2 Lipotes vexillifer | reverse complement strand
GGGGGGGGGGGGACACAATTTAACCCATATCAGGTAGGGAAATGGTAGTTCCAGTCACAGAGATGGCACAGGAGAGAAGACTGGGGCAAGGGAGAGGAGGAGGGATTTATTTTAGATGTTATGTTTGAGGTACCTATGATCGTTGGGTCATCAGGAGGGAGTTAGAAGCTTGGTAGAGAGAGGCAGATGTCACTGTTTGTGAAAATGATACAATTCATTATTGGAAAAGTTTTATCATTAGACAGTCACGCATATAGAGAATTGAGAGATGGTCCAAAGTTGCTTTCTTTTCTGTTTACAGTCCCCACTAGCTTGTTCAAGTTCATGTTTAATGGGCAGAAGAGTGGTCTACTCCATGCCCTTCCACTTTCTTCTTTCTCCTCTCTTGTCCCAGCATCTAACTTCTGCCTTTTGGCATCTGGTCCATCATTATGTTCTAACTACTGAGAGAGGGGATGAATGGTCTAGGCTAGTGGGGATTCTACAAGACTACTTTTTAACATAACTTCTGTGCCACTATTTAAAAAAAAAAAAAGACTCTCTTTCCCCCACCTCCTCAAGACCTCTGCGGTTATCCTGGCTTGGGTTGGGTAGGGCTCCATCAGTGGGAGCGTATATACTCCAGGAAGAGGGTTATGAAGGTGAAAATGTTCACCCTACTGTATAAGAATTGAAGTCTTCAGTCCATATGTGGCAGCTGAAGTCTTAGAATTGAATGAAATTTCCAATTTAGGAGGATATTTCAAGATACCAAGCTCTAGGAAGACCAGTATTTAAGGGGCAGGCAGAAGTAAGAAGGTAATGTTGAGAACAGAAGAAGTGAAATCAAAATGATAGGAGGAGAAACAGTGAAGAGGGGCATCCCAGACTGTAAGGAAGGAAAGAATGTCGCAAAAGAGCCAGACTGGCCAAAAGGGGGAGACAGAATCTCTTAATTACCTTCCTGCCCTATAGAATGGTATCTGAGAAATATACACAAAAGACTGGTTCTCAATCTGGCTACACATTCAGACCACCTTGGGACTTTTATTTATTATTTTTTAATTAATTTATTTATTTTTGGGCTGTGTTGGGTTTTCACTGCTCGGCGTGGGCTTTCTCTACTTGCGGCAAGTGGGGGCTACTCTTTGTTGCGGTGCGTGGGCTTCTCATTGCGGTGGCTTCTCTTGCTGTAGCACATGGGCTCTAGGCACGTGGGCTTCAGTAGTTGTGGCACGCAGGCTCAGTAGTTGTGGCTCGCGGGCTCAAGAGCGCAGGCTCAGTAGTTGTGGTGCACATGCTTAGTTGCTCTGTGGCCTGTGGGATCTGCCTGAGCCAGAGCTCGAACCCGTGTCCCCTGCGTTGGCAGGTGGATTCTTAACCACTGCACCACCAGGGAAGTCCCACCTTGGGAGTTTTAAAAGAAACACCCATGCTTGAGTGCCTCCCCTAAATATTCTGAGTCACGTAGTCTGGGGTGGTATCTGGAGATTGGTATGTGTCTAACGTTCTCCACTGCTCTAGAGAGCCAGCTGCCCAGATTTCTGAGTCCCTGGGTCTCTGGTTGAGAGATAAACGCTGGGAAGTAGCCCAGGCTTCTTCATCCTTTTTTTTTTTTTTTTTTTTAATCAGGGAGCCTCTCTAGCATGAGCTGAAGACAATAGGGACCCCTCCATTCTAGTCCAGTTGCATCTGCCATCAAATTGGACTCAATTTCTACTACATTTGGCATTTATTTATCAGTCTTCGTCTTTTAATATTGATAGTTATCCCCCTCTATGGTTGTATCTTTGTAGGTATTCCGATGAGAATCAGGAGAGGCTACCAACTGCTGGTTGCCTGCCTTTTGGAAGCTTAAATTCCTTCTTTAATTCATATGGTTCCTCTCTCTCTTTTAATACCCAAATATTTAATTTATTTGGAATTGATTTTAGTGTGAGCGTTTCAGATAAAGCATGAATCTAGCTATTTTTCCTCCAAATAATTGTCCAGTTGCACAATACCACTTATTGAATAAACTTCCCTTTCCCTATGTTGCAGTAACAGTAATAACAGTGTAGGAAAACATTGGCAATGGTATCCCATTCCAGAGAGTCTTCTGAAATAAATGAAAAATGTTACTGAGCTGGTGCCCTTCCTTAAAAATGATGACGGCTACCACTGAAAGGACATGCTTTATTATTCGGGAGGACTCACCAGGGGAGCAAGAAATAAGCTTGCTCGGGGTTCCAGACACCAGAAAGGGATGAGATGCCCTGTTATTTGAAGAAATATTTTCTTTTCTCCGTATGGTTTAAACTGTACTGAACCTGAAAATGAAAGTCTGTGTTGAGAGGTAAGCATGTGTTTAATCTAACAGGGTCAGTAAAGAAAGGAACCACTTTCCCTGCAGCTCTCATGGGAGCTTATAGTAAAGGAAATTAGACCTAGAGGATCCAAGTCCACTCCTGTTCAAGGGACCCAGCTCTTCTATAAGACTTGGGTGACAAAGGTGTCACTTAATCACTAGGGCACTATTCCAGAGAGAATCACTCAGACCGGAGGCACTATAAAGGCCAATCATTGGTGGGCGGAGATTCAGAGACTTGAAGAAGCCCATACGGCAAATGCTTGGCGAGCCAAGGGCCAGGAGAGCCATGTATATGTGGGGGTGGGTGAGCAACAGGAGTGGATCCTGTGCTGGTGAAGGACTTAAGTTTTGAGTTCTTTCCACTGGAGACTCCAGGGAAGGCTTAAGATACCCTGATCTTTACCTTTTCCTCTTCTCTGTAATGATTTCACTCTGAAATTATCCCACCTCTACCGCTTAGTGATGTAGCCTTAGAAAGACCAAAAGGGCAAGATGGTGAGGGTTGGGAGGCCTTCCTGGGATGTCGTCTTGCTGGTTCCAGTGAGGAGGGGCCTCATCCTGTTAAGTAGACTGTGACTTGGGGTTCCATGTGGACAGTGTCCACAGGAGACCCAGGTGTGATGGGAAAGGACTCAGGATGTCGAAGAGTGCTCCAGGGCAGACAGACTCCTAAGTTCAAGGTTCTCGGCCTTATGGAATGAGAGAGATTCCTCTCTGAAAAAGGCAAGTATGTGCCAGACCTGTGAAAACAATAGTTTCATTCACTGAGCCCAGACAACTGTGGGCCACGTATGTGCTAATCACTCCATGTACATAATCAATTTTTTTTTTGTGGTAAAATATACATAACATGAAATTTACCATTTGAACCATTTTAAGAGTACAATTCAGTGGCATTGAGGAGATTCACAGTGTTGTACAACCATCACCACTTTATTTTCAGAACGCTTCATTGTCCCAAACAGAAACTCCGTACCCGTTAAACACTAATAACCCTTCATTCCTTTCCACCCCCCAACCCCCAGTTCCTGGTAGCCTCTATTCGACTTTGTCTCTATGGATTTGCCTACTTTTTCTACTGCATGTAAGTGGAATCATACAATGTTTTTCCCTTTGTGTCTGGATTATTTCTCTTAGCATGATGTTTTCAAGGTTCATCCATGTTGGAGCATGTATCAGTACGTCATTCGTTTTTATGGATGAATAATATTCTATGGTATGAATATAACACATTTTGTTTATCTATTTGTCCATTGATAGACATTTGGCTTGTTTCCATATTTTGGCTATTGTGAATAATACTGCTATGAAAATGGGTACACAAGTATTTGTGTGAATCCTTGCTTTCAGTTCTTTTGGATATATATCTAGGAGAGGAATTGCTAGATCATATGGTAAATCTATGTTTAACTTTTTGAAGAACTTGTATGTAATCAAATTTAATCCCCCTTGAGAACAAATGTGAGAGAGGCAACATTATTATCCTTTCTCTTTCACTTTTTATATTGAATTCATCTCTAGCCCAGGTAGTTACAGCTCTGAAATATAACCCAAACCCGTACGCTTGTCTGCACCTCCCCCGGCACCATCTTAGTCTCAGTTGTCCTCGTTTCTTTCTCCAAGACCTCTGCAACAGCCTCCTAACTGGCTCCCTGCTTCTATACCGTGCTTTCCCATCTATTCTCTTCTCAGTGATCAGTGTTCTCCTGAAGGCCCAAGGCAAATTGACTTACGCCTTCCCCCTAGTTAAAATCCTTCAGTGGCTTCCCACCGCCCTCAAACTGGCATTCAAGTCTTTCTCATGGCCTATGAGGTTGTGCATGTCCTGGGTCTGTCTCACCACACCAGTCTCCTCGTTGACTTTCCTCTTGCTCCCTACATTCTAGACCAGATTTCCTACAAGTACATTACAGGTGTGCCCAAGATTGAGCCCCACAGACCCTAGGGCAGGTGCCTCCAGCCACAAAGAGCTCATCCACTTACTCCAATGGCCCATACAAAGAGTATCATCTTCTAGGTGGGCCACAGTGTGAACAAGGGGAGAAAGTTCTCTTGCCATGTTAGCCTTCTCTCATTTTCTTGAATGCCCCCGACGTCTGTTCCTCCTTGGAGCTTTGCTATGTGCTGTTCTCTCCATCTTCTAAAATACTCCTCTGCTTACCCTCATCTCCATCCCCATTTTCATGGCATGCTCACCACTTGCAGCACCTGCTTCTTTCCTAGCTAACTTGCTATCAACTTCAATTTTCAGTTTAAGAGAAGGCTTAAGAGTTAGGAGCATAGACTATGGAGCCAGACTATGTGGGTTTGTATCCTATCTTCCCTACTCTTGGCAGTGTGCCTTTGGGCCAGCTACTTAACTTCACTGTGTTTGCAGGTAAACCAATTCCTAAAGACAGGGAGGCAGTATGAGCTGAGTAAACAACCAAAACAAACTTCGCCTAGCGTCATCTCCACAGACCAGGCTTTGTGGCAGTATTGCACCTGGATTCATTTAATCTGCACAGTAATTATATGTGGTTAGGTGCCATGTTATTATCATCATCATTTCCATTTTCCAGATGGGGAACTTGAGGCTTGGTGAGGATAGATGACTTACTGGTAAAGTGGCTTAGGCAAGATCAAGACTTTCCAATTCCAGATACTCAAACCTCAGAGCGTCATTGCTGTATTTCAGTTGTATACAGAGTAATATATTGGAATGTCATTTGCCTGGGAACAGTGAAGTCCTTCCCTCCAGTATTGTCAGGATCCAGCTGTAGTCAACAGATCCCACTCTGGCTAAGTCAAGCAGAAGGAGATTTCACATGAGGAACTGTGTGCTTATAAAATGGCTAGAAAAGCAGAAAGAGTAATTTTAGTCCCTCCTTGTAACAAATTATGTTTTCCAAGGATGGCATAAACAATATCTTCCATCCTACATGCTCTTTTGCAATTGAGTTTGCCACTCCCTCATCAAGAGATGGAGTCTGTATCTTCACCGTCATGAACCTGGATTGGTTGTGTGACATCATTTGACCAGCAGAGTGTGGTAGAAGTGATGCTATGCCTGTTCTTGTCATAAACCTTAGCTTCTGGTGACGTTGGCTTCCTGCTTTTTGGAATGCTTGCCCTTGGGCGCTCCTTCTTTAAGCCCAAAGACCATGCTGTGAGCATCCCGAGCAACATGGAGGAGCTGCAGTAATCTGCATGTAGGTGTTTCAGTCAACATTGCCAGGTGAACTCCCAGCCAATAGCCAGTATCAACTGCCAGCCATGTGAGTGAGGCCCCTGGACATCCAGCTGAGTCGAGCCTTCAGATAACTGCAGCCCAGCCAACATCTAAATGTAATTTCATGAGAGACCCCAATGGAGAATTGCTTACCTGAGCCCAGTAAATGCATGAGTAATAATATTAAGTAGTTGTTTTAATTCACTAAGTTTGGGGGTGGTTCATTACACAGCAATAGATAACCAGAACAATCCTGACTCTGAATATGTTATCACTGTTGCTCAAACTACTGAACTGGGAAAACACCTGCTAAATTAGGAAGCTGCCAGGACAACTTCTAGACTTCAAGTCACACCATCTCTCCCATGAGCCACACTTACAAAATGGATGCATGCATTCTGCCTCTCTGCCAATAAAAATTCTTGAAAATGCATCTGATTGGTGGAACCCAAAGCACCTATACTAGGTGAAGAGAATCCTAGCTGCAAGGAAGTCTGGGAAATGTAGTTGTTTCAAAGCTTCCCAGGCTTTGTAAGATAACAGAGGACTGAAATGGATGTTGAGAAAAGCAATCCACAGTACGAGCCACCCATCGTTATTCCTAAATGACGAAGCAATTTCAAGACTCAAGAAAATAAAAAGAATGCTTTTTAAATGTATGTTGCATAATTCAGACTCTCTTTTCCCCCGCGATATCTTTTTTTTTTTTTTTTTCTTTGCTTTACGCCACCCGCGATATCTTTTGCATTCATTATTCCATAGACCACTGGGGCACAGTTCATCACACTAGATTATTATAGTGTTCAAAGAAATCTTATCAGTATCTGAGTATTTATATCCCTCTGGGAGTTTTTAAAAAATCTTTGCTGTCTTTTTAGTAAATACAAAGAGCAGTTGAAACAAATGATAGTGCTTTGATGCTAGGTTATATTTTAACCAAAAGAATGTAGACGTCTTGGTAGGGCTCGCCAAAATATTCACTGGAATATTTTACAGTCTTCAAGTACTGGTAAAATTTATTTTTTAATTTGTATTTTTTATTGAGGTAAAACTCACAGAGCATAAAACTCATATTTTAAACTTTTTAAAAATGAACAATTCAGTGGCATTTAGTACGTTCACAATGTTGTACAACCATCACCTCTATCTAGTTACAAAACATTTCATCACCCCAAACAGAAACCCCATACCCACTGAGTTACTCTCCCTTCCCCTATATCCTTATTTCCTCCCGATCACTAAACTGCTTTCTGTCTCTAAGGATTCTCCTCTTCTGGATATTTTATAAAAATGGAACCATACAATATGTATGGTACCTGGCTTTTTTCAATTCAGCATAACGTTTTCAAAGTTCATCTATGTTGTAGCCTGTATCAGCACTTCATTCCTTTCATGGTTGAACAACATTCCATTGTATGAATACATCACTTTTGTTTATCCATTCATCTGTTGATGGACATTTTGGCTATTGTGAATAGCACTATTTTGAATAGTATTGCTATGAATATCAGCGTACAGGTTTTTCTTTGAATAGCTCTTTTCAGTCCCTTTGGGTACTCTACCTAGGAGTAGAATCGCTGAGTCATATGGTTGTAGCATGTTGTTTTCACTGCAAAACTTCCTTGGCTGAAACTGTGTTGCATTTTTTTTTTAACCTGTTGAAATGATGCTTTAATGCTGTCTAAAACTATTTCCAATAAAAACAATACACTCAACTCCTGTATTCTCTCCTGAAAGAGAAAGCTCTGTTCAAGATTTGTCACAGCAATACACTTTCAGTTTAGAACTCTTATTGTTTTAGATATTTACAACCTTCACAAAGTACATAATTGTATACTGAAATTTTGCCATACCTTTAGAATATAGTATTTGGGGCAAGGGGAAATAACAGTTTTTAAAGTTAGAACCTAAGTCATTGTTAACATTTAAGTCAATGGCTTTATTAAGTTTATATACATTTCTAAAAGAACAAAGTACAAAACCAGATTTTGGCTTATTTCTTCAGCAGTTTACTAAGTCTGCCTTTCACCATTAAACAAAAACACTTTGATAGTTAAAGTTATCGTTGATCAACTGCTTGTGAGGACTATTCCTTCTGAAGATTATTCTGTAAAACTGCATCCTAATTAGAATGGTACTGGCGTTCAAATACAACCAGCTGAATTTTATGAATGACACTACTTAAAAAAAATATTTATTGAGCACCTCATTTTTTAAATAAATTTATTTATTTTTGGCTGCATTGGGTCTTCGCTGCTGCGTGCGGGCTTCTCTTGTTGCAGAGCATGGGCTCCGGGTGTGCGGGCTTCAGTAGTTGTGGCACACAGGCTCGGCAGCTGTGGTGCACGTGCCCAGTGCTCTGCGGCATGTGGGATCCTCCCAGACCAGGGCTTGAACCTGCGTCCCCTGCATTAGCAGGTGGACTCCCAACCACTGCACCACCAGGGAAGCCCGACACTTTTTTTTTTTTTTTTTTTTCCTGCGTTGGGTCTTCGTTGCTGCGTGCGGGCTTTCTCTAATTACAGCAAGTGGGGGCTACTCCTTGTTGCAGTGCGCAGGCTTCTCATTGCAGTGGCTTCTCTTGTTGCGGAGCACGGGCTCTAGGCGTGCAGGCTTCAGTAGTTGTGGCTCACGGGCTTCAGTAGTTGTGGCTCGCGGGCTCAAGAGCACAGGCTCAGTAGTTGTGGCACACAGGCTTAGTTGCTCCGTGCATGTGGGATCTTCCCGGACCAGGGCTCGAACCCCTGTCCCCTGCATTGGCAGGCGGATTCTTAACCACTGCGCCACCAGGGAAGTCCTCCGACACTACTTTTGAGGGTACTAACAAGTGTTTAGAACAGTGTGCTTTTGAGGATTACTTATTTTTAATTTACATATTGAAATCTTGAACCACAAAAACAATGATGATGAGAAAAAAAAGTGCCAGAGCTATCTGGCTTCACAATGGTTATGACAGAAAAGTATAGTCAGCAGTTTCTTCCCAAATGAAAAGGTCATGAGTGGGGAAGAAAAACCTTTGAAGGGTATCTTCAGTGGAATTTGGAACTTCCCTCACCTATCTTAGCAACTGCCTCCTATAGCAAGTTGCCTTGTGAAAGCACCTCTCATATAAAAGAATAAGTTCCTTTAGAAAGGCTACAATGGAGAGAGGACTAACTAGGCCAGTGTTAGAAAATCTGCATCTGTCCCCGAGATCCTGAGCAGACCTCAGCAGCTTCCTCCTCTGCAATGCAAGAGGTCTGCACTGTCTGACACAACTTCCAGCTCTAACTATGTTTTCATCAAAGACCACCAAGGAAGAAAACATGCCATTTTACCTCATAACATGAAGTCATTTTTATAACTATTTTATGTATTCGTTTTATCTTCAGTTTAGTTCAGCAATATTCTATGTGAAACACCCAGTGCACCTCATATATTACAAATATTCAAAACACATGAGCTTGGTAATGACAATTCAAAAGAAGTCATATCCAAGTAACTGATGTGAAGAGACTCAGAAAATAAATCATTTTAGAATATTCTTTATGCCTTTAAACAAAAAATAGGTATAATTTTATTTCAAGAAAGTAGCATTTAAAGTGGAGAATGACTAACTAATTGGTAGTGCTGGCATTTATTTTCTTTTCACATTGAAACTTGGAAAACAAGGTTATAAGTTAAACTCAACCTCTTTATTATAAAAGTATTTAGTCACCTAAGTTTATTTTTACAACAAAAAATATTACATTATTTTTAATGTAATTTAAAACACACATGCTTTGATTGAAGAGTGACTGTGAATGGATCCAGTTTTCTTCCAGCTGTGATGACAACTTTGTCATTTCTTCTAGAAGTACAGGCTCTGAAGGAAGCATTTTAAGGTGAACTTTAAAAACAACGCAAGCTATCCCTGGGCTGGCTGTGATTTATGTCATAGCATGTTCTGCCTATGTTTTCCTCTAAGCGTTTTATAGTGTCTGGCCTTGCATTTAGGTCTTTAATCCATTTTATGTTTATTTTTGTGTATGGTGTTAGGGAGTGTTCTAATTTCATTCTTTTACATGTAGCTGTCCAGTTTTCCCAGCGCCACTTATTGAAGAGGCTATCTTTTCTCCATTGTATACTCTTGCCTCCTTTATCAAAGATAAGGTGACAATATGTGTGTGGGTTTATCTCTGGGCTTTCTATCCTGTTCCATTGTTATCTATTTCTGTTTTTGTGCACGTACCATACTGTCTTGATTACTGTAGCTTTGTAGTATAGTCTGAAGTCAGGAGCCTGATTCCGCCAGCTCCATTTTTCTTCCTCAAGATTGCTTTGGCTATTCGGGGTCTTTTGTGTTTCCATACAGATTGTGAAATTTTTTGTTCTAGTTCTGTGAAAGATGCCAGTGGTAGTTTGATAGGGATTGCATTGAATCTGTAGATTGCTTTGGGTAGTATAGTCATTTACACAATGTTGATTATTCCAATCCAAGAACATGGTATATCTCTCCACCTGTTTGTATCGTCTTTAATTTCTTTCATCAGTTAGTATATAGGAATGCCAGAGATTTCTGTGCATTAATTTTGTATCCTGCTACTTTACCAAATTCATTGATTAGCTCTAGTAGTTTTCTGGTAGCATCTTTAGGATTCTCTATGTATAGTATCATGTCATCTGCAAACAGTGACAGCTTTACTTCTTCTTTTCCGATTTGGATTCCTTTTATTTCCTTTTCTTCTCTGATTGCTGTGGCTAAAACTTCCAAAACTATGTTGAATAAGAGTGGTGAGAGTGGGCAACCTTGTCTTGTTCCTGATCTTAGAGGAAATGCTTTCAGTTTTTCACCATTGAGAATGATGTTTGCTGTGGGTTTGTCGTATCTGGCCTTTATTATGTTGAGGTAGGTTCCCTCTATGCCTACTTTCTGGAGGATTTTTATCATAAATAGGTGTTGAATTTTGTCGAATGCTTTTTCTACATCTACTGAGATTATCATATGGTTTTTATCCTTCAGTTTGTTAACATGGTGTATCACATTAATTGATTTGCGTATATTGAAGAATCCTTGCATTCCTGGGATAAACCCCACTTGATCATGGTGTATGATCCTTTTACTGTGCTGTTGGATTCTGTTGGCTAGTATTTTGTTGAGGATTTTTGCATCTATGCTCATCAGTGATATTGGCTTGTAGTTTTCTTTCTTTGTGACATCCTTGTCTGGTTTTGGTATCAAGGTGATGGTGGCCTCGTAGAATGAGTTTGGGAGTGTTCCTCCCTCTGCTATATTTTGGAAGAGTTTGAGAAGGATAGGTGTTAGCTCTTCTCTAAATGTTTGATAGAATTCGCCTGTGAAGCCATATCTGGTCCTGGGCTTTTGTTTGTTGGAAGATTTTTAATCACAGTTTCAATTTCAGTGCTTGTGATTGATCTGTTTATATTTTCTGTTTCTTCCTGGTTCAGTCTCGGAACGTTGTGCTTTTCTAAGAATTTGTCCATTTCTTCCAGGTTGTACATTTTATTGGCATGTAGTTGCTTCTAGTAATCACTCATGATCCTTTGTATTTCTGCAGTGTCAGTTGTTACTTCTTTATCATTTCTAATTCTATTGATTTTAGTCTTCTTCCTTTTTTTCTTGATGAGTCTGGCTAATGGTTTATCAATTTTGTTTATCTTCTCAAAGAACCAGCTTTTAGTTTTATTGATCTGTGCTATTGTTTCCTTCATTTCTTTTTCATTTATTTCTGATCTTATCTTTATGATTTCTTTCCTTCTGCTAACTTTGGGGTTTTTTTGTTCTTCTTTCTCTAATTGCTTGAGGTGCAAGGTTAGGTTGTTTATTTGAGATTTTCCTTGTTTCTTGAGGTAAGAGTGCATTGCTATAAACTTCCCTCTTAGAACTGCTTTTGCTGCAACCCATAGGTTTTGCATCATCATGTTTTCATTGTCGTTTGTTTCTAGGTATTTTTTGATTTCCTCTTTGATTTCTTCAGTGATCTCTTGGTTACTTAGCAGCGTATTGTTTAGCCTCCATGTGTTTGTATTTTTTACAGTTTTTTTTCCTGTAATTGATATCTAGTCTCATAGTGTTGTGGTCGGAAAACATACTTGATATGATTTTAGTTTTCTTAAATTTACCAAGGCTTGATTTGTGACCCAAGATATGGTCTGTCCTGGAGAATGTTCCATGAGCACTTGAGAAGAAAGTGCATTCTGTTGTTTTTGGATGGAATGCCCTATAAAAATCAATTAAGTCCATCTTATTTAATGTGTCATTTAAAGCTTGTGTTTCCTTATTTATTTTCATTTTTGATGCCCTGTCCATTGGTGAAAATGGGGTGTTAAAGTCCCCTCCTATTATAGCATTACTGTTGATTTCCCCTTGTATGGCTGTTAACATTTGCCTTATGTATTGAGGTGCTCTTATGTTGGGTGCATAAATATTTACCATTGTTATATCTTCTTCTTGGACTGATCCCTTGATAATTATGTACTGTCCTTCTTTGTCTCTTGTAATAGTCTGTGTTTTAAAGTCTATTCTGTCTGATATGAGAATTGCTACTCCAGCTTTCTTTTGATTTCCATTTGCATGGAATATCTTTTTCCATCCCCTCACTTTCAGTCTGTATGTGTCCCTAGGTCTGAAGTGGGTCTCTTGTAGACAGCATATATATGGGTTTTGTTTTTGTATCCATTCAGCCAGTCTGTGTCTTTTGGTTGGAGCATTTAATCCATTTACATTTAAGTTAATTATCTATATGTATGTTCCTGTTACCATTTTCTTAATTGTTTTGGGTTTGTTATTGTAGGTGTTTTCCTTCTCTTGTGTTTCCTGCCTAGAGAAGTTCCTTTAGCATTTGTTGTAAAGCTGGTTTGATGGTGCTGAATTCTCTTAGCTTTTGCTTGTCTGTAAAGGCTTTAATTTCTCTGTCAAATCTGAATGAGATCCTTGCTGGGTAGAGTAATCTTGGTTGTAGCATTTTCCCTTTCATCACTTTAAATATGTCCTGCCACTCCCTTCTGGTTTACAGAGTTTTTGCTGAAAGATCAGCTGTTAACCTTATGAGGATTCCCTTGCATGTTATTTGTTGCTTTTCCCTTGCAACAATATTTTTGTTTGTATTTAATTTTTGATAGTTTGATTAATAATATGTGTCTTGGTGCATTTCCTCCTTGGATTTATCCTGTATGGGACTCTCTGCACTTTCTGGACTTGATTGACTATTTCCTTTCCCATGTTAGGGAAGTTTTCAACTATAATCTCTTCATATATTTTCTCAGAACATTGCTTTTTCTCTTCTTCTTCTGGGACCCCTATAATTCGAATGCTGGTGCATTTAATCTTGTCCCAGAAGTGTCTGAGAGTGTCCTCAATTCTTTTCACTCTTTTTTCTTTTCTGCTCTGCAGTAGTTATTTCCACTATTTTATATTCCAGGTCACTTATCCATTCTTCTGCCTCAGTTATTCTTGTATTGCTTTCTTCTAGAGAATTTTAAAATTCATTTATTGTGTTGTTCATCATTGTTTGCTCTTTAGTTCTTCTAGGTCCTTGTTAAACGTTTCTTGTATTTTCTCCTTTCTATTTCCAAGATTATGGATCATCTTTACTCTCATTCCTCTGAATTCTTTTTCAGGTAGACTGCCTATTTCCTCTTCATTTGTTTGGTCTGGTGGGTTTTTACTTTGCTCCTTTATCTGCTGCATATTTCTCTGTCTTCTCATTTTGTTTTACTTACTGTGTTTGGGGTCTCCTGTTCGCAGGCTGCAGGTTCATAGTTCCCGTTGTTTTTTGTTTCCTGGTGAGGAAAGTGGGTGAGGTTGGTTCAGTGGGTTGTGTAGGCTTCCCGGTGGAGGGGTCTGGTGCCTGTGTTCTGATTTGTCGGGCCGGATCTTGTCTTTCTGGTGGACAGGGCCACATCTGGTGGTGTGTTTTGGGGTGTCTGTGGACTTATTATGATTTGAGGCAGGCTCTCTGCTAATGGATGGGGTTGTATTCCTGTCTTACTGGTTGTTTGGCATAGGGTGTCCAGCACTGGAGCTTGCTGGCCGTTGGGTGGAGCTGGGTCTTAACCTTGAGATGGAGATTTCTGGGAGAGCTCTTGCCGATTGATATTACGTGGAGCTGGGAGGTCTCTGGTGGTCCAATGTCCTGAACTCGGCTCTCCCATCTCAGAGGCTCAGGCCTGACACCAGGCCGGAGCACCAAGCCCCTGTCAGCCACGCGGCACGGCCTCTGCTGACCCCTTAGTCCCTCCAGCTCACTATACTTCAGCTACACCTGACATCTTTCAACCACATTTAGTTCTTTTCCACTTTAGAGACTGTGCACTTGCTGTTCCCTCTTTTCTCTGTTCAGTGACCACCAGCTGGATCCTTAGTTTCATTTAACTTCTTAGAAAACGCATTTTGTTGTTCACAAAGAGAACAGGAGGGCTGTGAGGAAATGTGTCACTTCTTCTAACCGGGCTCCCGGCACTGGAATCCCTGCCTCACCCCGCAGGCGCGTGGCCAAGGGGGGCACGGGCATGTGCCGGCGTTTGGAGCGGGCCTTCTGCTCCTGGGGGTCTGGGGAGCACCGGGAAAGGCCGGCCATGCGCGTTCACAAGTCAAGGTTTGCACCTCGCCTGCCTGTGCTGCATTTGGCTTTTCTGTTGCTATGTCAAGAGCTCTGCCCTACAGCAGGCTGATCTTTGCATGTTAGTTGGTGTGTGTGTTTGGTTTTTTGGAAAGCAGACTATAGTTTATAATTCTTCATCATGTAATGACAAAATAACTACCTGTCTAGAAAATGATTTTGGGAGGCAAGGACATTTTCTGACGTCTTTGTCCTTCTTTCCCCAACACTGTTATTACAAATTGATTAGAAGTACATTGTGAAAAATGCACAAAAGTTTTCCTAAATTTGTTTTCATGTGGCCTATCAGAATTATTACTGTTGGTGGGGGGTGCATTTCTCCCTCTACACCTCTTGAGCTCTTGTGGCTGAATTAATAATAAAACTGACACAAGACAGATTACCAGGAGAAAAAGGAAGAAATTAGTGTGGACAGAGGTCTCATAGAAATGGGACCTAAGAAGTGGCAAAGCAGGCACCTTTTATACCTTTTAGACAAAGAAACAATAAATTGGTGAGGAATTGACAGGACAAAGAAATTTAGGTTTGGGGTGCTCAATTAGTGAATAAACTAAACAGAGTTTGGGCTTCAGGTACTAAATTAAGGAAGTAACAGGGTTTGTTTATACAGGCTTCTTGGCCTGAATTCCTGTCTCTGGTGATAAAGGTATCTTTCTACCTCCAGATGCAGGGAGTATACCTTTCACATGAGAGATCTATTTCCTGCTTTCAGGGTGACAGAGAGGAGGGTCAGAGTGTCCCTCTTTCTTAAATAACTTTAATTAAAAATAATCATTATGCCACTGTAGCATATTTTGGGGTGGTCCACTCTGGGCCCCAACATTACCTATGCAATTACCACTTAATGTAATGATTGTATAAAATCATTAAGTGAATTGTAGACGCAGTGTAGTGATTATGTGCCTGGAGTCTACAGCCAGAGTACCTGGGTTTGAATCCTGACTCTGCCACTTAATGGTTGTGAAATCTCATTTCTTAATCTTTCTGTGCTCAGTTTTCCCATCTGTACATGGGGCTAATAACAGCACCTTTGTAAAGATGTAAAGTCCTTGGACCAGTACCTGGCATGAAGTCTGCACTGTAAAAGCTTGTTGAATGCAGATTCACAAATTAGTCCAGATAATTACAAGACCTTTAATCAAGATAATAAATAAATAGTACAAGTTCTTCTAAAGGAGGATGTTATGGATTTTAATTTTGACAATGCCTATCACTCCCTATAAAAGAACATTATTCCCCCAAAATATAACATACAAAGGCTATTGAAGGAACACTATGGGACAGTCACTTAATAATTAACTTTAAATGCCTTAAAAGAGATACTATAAAATTAAAAAATTTTACTAATGACAAAACACCATGTACTATAATAACAGCCCCCACCTTTGCTTTTGAGGGCAAGATTCAATTCATTCAATATTTATTCCTTCAAAAAGTACTTATCGGGCTTCCCTGGTGGCGCAGTGGTTGAGAGTCTGCCTGCCGATGCAGGGGACACGGGTCCGTGCCCCGGTCCGGGAAGATCCCACGTGCCGCGGAGCAGCTGGGCCCGTGAGCCATGGCCGCTGAGCCTGCGCGTCCGGAGCCTGTGCTCCGCAACGGGAGAGGCCACAACAGTGAGAGGCCTGCCTACTTCAAAAAAAAAAAAAAAAAAAAAAAGTACTTACCAGCTACAGTGTTTCAGATTCACTAATCAGTATAGCATAGTAAACTAAGGACACCTTATCTTCATGGAATTTCCAATCCAGTGGTAGAGACAGAAATGAAAAACAAGTTAACTAACAATTGTGTTATTACAATTTCTGAGAAGAACTAGGTGAAGAGAATACTACAAATAAATTACATAATGCGTATAAAGTGTTTAGGGGAGTTTCTGGTCCTTAGAATGCATACAATAAAAGTTATCTATGATTATTCATTATTCCAATAATTATTATAATTTATCCAGTTTATTCACCTGTTTAAAAAAAATCCATCATCTTAAATTGAAGTTTCTTGCCCTCTAGTGGAGACTTTGAGTCACAGCCACACAAGCAACTGAGAATCTCAGGTTAAGTGTTTTTGATGTTTCAGCAGCCGTTTAATGAGCTCTCCTGCTGGTTGGGATGCCCAGCACTGTGCTTGATAAGCCATGCAAGACGCTTGCCGGCCACAGGGCCCTGCATGCCCGTAACTTCCTTCAGAGGGCCTCCTTGTGCATGCTTGGTGCCATGTGACCTCACCATCCTCCCTGGGCACCATCTATAACTAGTCAGTGGTCTGTGAAGTGGCCTGGGGTAAAAGCTCTGCTGAATAAGCCTCCCCATATAGGAGGGCAATAGGTCCAGCTAATCAGCCTCAAAGCAGATCAAGACAGAGCCAATTAATCTGCAGTCAAAGAAAAGAGATGGAAAGTATTTGAACCCTGAGGATGACAGTATCAGAGGGAAGAATTCCTGCTATTGACCAGCCAGGGCTGCCTCCCATCCCGAAGATATTGCAGTAGCCCCAGGCAAGTCCAGGTGAGGCTGTGACTGTTGCCTTTTTCCTATCTTCCCTGAACATCTTTACTGTAACCCTGAGTTAACCCAGGTAGTTCCAGTGTTAAAGAACCTAACAAAGGTGCTTAAAATAAAAAAGTTATTTGGCTGCACTGGGTCCAAGTTGGGGCAAGGGGGATCTTTAGTTGTGGCATGTGGGACCTAGTTCCCTGACCAGGGATCGAACCCGGGCCCCCTGCATTGGGAGCATGGAGTCTTAACCACTGGACCACTAGGGAAGTCCCAAAGAAGCTTTAAATATCCATCCCATTTCATCTTTGCAACTGCTTGAGAAACCGGTATTATCATCTCCCAGGGGCTCAGAGAAGTTGAGTTACTTATCCAAAGTCACATAGCTAATAACTAGCAGCACAGAATTTACACCTTGCTATCAAAGTTCGTGTTCATTCCACTACTCCATAACCCATATCCATGGTATTGAAACCTGACTTAAATGGAGATATGAGATTAGATGTTCTCCCACATTTGATTTTAGCAAAAATCTCTTTTAAAAAATAACTAGCTTAGGGCTTCCCTGGTGGCTCAGTGGTTTAGAATTCTCCTGCCAATGCAGGGCACACAGGTTTGAGCCCTGGTCCAGGAAGATCCCACATACCGCAGAGCAACTAAGCCTGTGCACCACAACTACTGAGCCTGTGCTCTAGAGCCCGCAAGCCACAACTACTGAGCCTGCGCGCCACAACTACTGAAGCCTGTGTGCCTAGAGCCCGTGCTCCACAAGAGAAGCCACCGCATTGAGAAGCCCGCGCACCGCAATGAAGAGTAGCCCCCGCTTGCCGCAACTAGAGAAAGCCCACACGCAGCAACGAAGACCCAGTGCAGCCAAAAATAAATAGATAAATATTAAAAAACAAAAAACAAAAAAACAACTAGCTGGGGTGCAGCAGAGGCCAAGAACCAATAAACTACTTTGTTTATATTTAAATTTAAATTGTATTTATTTAATAATACTGTGCATAACGCAATATCCAAAAATCTTTTAAACAGTGAAATTTCCCTCCCATCCTTATCCTCCAGGCATCCTCCTCCCCAGAGGCAACTGGCTCTTCTCATGACTAGGACTTTGTAGCAAATATACGTAGGGTAAATACATTCTCTTCTCTCTCTCAAAATCTTGCTTATTTCAGTTAACAATATTGCCTGGATCTCATTCCATGTTAGGACATAAAGGATGTTCTCAGCTGCTTAACATTCTATTTTATAAAATGTAGTACATTTCTTTAAAAAACAATCCTCTATTGACAGACACTTGTGCTAACATGCACACACACACACACACACACACACACCCAAAGCATACAATTTCACATGTGTGCAAAAATAACTAGGCCATGTACCTAGAAGTAGAATTGTTACTTTAAAAGGTGTATGCAGTTAATAACTTTGCTGAATTTTAACAAAATGCCATGTAGAGATTGTGCTGCTTTCTATTCAAAACAACAGTAGTTATGAGACGGAACTATTTAAATGGCTGTTTGTCAAGCTTCCTAGTTTTGGAGAAACTTTTTATTGTTCACAGTCCTGGCACGTCTGTTTGCAGAGGTGCATTTCTATGGGAGTGAGGGGGGCGTGGGGAGGCAGGGCATGAAAGAAGGGATCCACTGTAGGCCTGAGCTCTTGGCCCGATCTTTTTTTTTTTTAACATCTTTATTGGGGTATAATTGGTTTACAATGGTGTGCTGGTTTCTGCTTTCTAACAAAGTGAATCAGTTATACATATACATATGTTCCCATATCTCTTCCCTCTTGCGTCTCCCTCCCTCCCACCCTCCCTATCCCACCCTTGGCCTGATCTTAACACAGGTGTGGCCTGGGCCCTCTGCACTGCTGCCTGGACTCTTGATCTGTTACACATTTAGGGAAAAATAGCAAATCTAATTTCACAGACTTACAGTCTGGGCTTTATCCACAGCTGTCCCACCTGTAAATTTTGCCCTTTCTTGTTACCCCGACTATGAGTTTCTGTTTAGGCTGTGTTATCCAAGTTGCAGGCCTCTGCTCTGTTGTTCACCCACACTGTGGATGTCTGAATAGCATGTTAATTTGTGCACAGATCCAGATGTGTGCACTAAACACCAAGGAAGGTCACTGAAAGTCCTACCATTCTCTGCTTCTGTTTTTACCAAAGAGTTCAACTGCATCTGTTTTTTGTTTTGTTTTGTTTTGTTTTTTGAATCCAAGGAGGTTTTGTTAACAGCCCCTGGGCTCACAGAAATCACCCAACATGAACTGGCCAGGTGAGAGTTGCTCAATTTGGCATAATTTTCCTGTTGATTTTTTTTATATTTAATTTGATTTTTTGATATTCTAATGGGCTCTTTTTGTGTTTTGGTGGATTTGGAAATGGGATGAGTCCAAGAACACAAGGGCATTTGAGGATTGGAGTCAGGTTAAACATTGGCTGAACCTTCAACCTCCTGGGAAGTTTTTTCCATTCGTCCTGGGCTGCTTAGTTCTTTTTCCTCAGAAGCTCTGGGTGGAGATGGGCCTGGGCAGACTCCTTACTTCTTCACTGATGAATCATGAAGGAATAAGCCTTTTATGAGTCTCAACTTAGCTTCTGTGCCCCCCCAGATTTAGCCCAGATCTCTTGGGAGAGTGGACATTCCATTGAATGGTCAAAGGATAATGAGAGTAGCAATGAAATGGTCTCTGATTTAAAATGTAGACCCTTTGGGCCTTTAGGAAGTTTGTGACCATGAAGGAGAGAGAACCAGGTATCTATAGCTCTGACTTCTCCCTACCTGCCATCTGTAGAAGCAAAAAGCCATGGAGTAAGAAACTGGAGAAAAGTTTTGGTCTGTCCAGAAACTGGAATTTATACTTTGCTTGAAGGCTAATTGACACACTACCTGAAGACAACCCCGTGATGGTTTATTGACAACAATTACATCCCCCCAAAAGTTCCTATATGAATTCACTTAGGGGTCCAAGCAGAAGGTGGACCTAAATTAAAGAGATTTCAAGCCACCTACAAGCATATGAAAACAGAAAACTCCCTTGAAATAAAACAGCTTAAGATGTTTATGACAAAGGTGGCACTGCAGAGCAGTGGGGGCAGAAGAGTTGATCCTTTTAATAAACAATGTCTGGTCAAATGGATATCCTATGGGAAACAAATAAATCTTGACCTCTGCCTCAGATTATACCAAAAACTCAATTCTAGAAGAACTGTAGGTCCAACTGTAAAAAAACAAAAAACACAAAAAAATCAATTTTCTAGAAGACATCATAAAATAATATTTACTTGGTGAAGACAAAGATTGTTTAATCAGGACAGGAAAACTACTGTTAATAAAGGATATCATTGATAAAATGGACTGTATGAAAATCTAGAAATTCTTGATTTCTTATTGGAGATACTGTTAAAAGTAAAAATGCAAGGCATAGAGTGGATATACAAATGGCAGTCAGTAAGTACATATCTAGAAAATATAAAGAACTATAAATCAGTAAGAAAAAGAGATCCAATACAGAAATAGTCAAAAGACTTAAATAGGTACTTCAAAAAAGGGGCCAGTAAGCATATAGAAAATGTTCAATCTCCACATCACCGAAGGCAATAGCTGTGCTTTTTACAATAGGCGTAAAATGAATGAGATATTCACCTCAACTTTCTTGTTTTCTTCCAGTAGTTCAACAACACGTTTAATAACTGTTAGTTGAAATGACATTTGTCCCTGCCATAATCTAATTGAACTGAATATAAATTTCTTGTTTGAAAGTATGATAATTTCTTCTATCTACAAATTCTATTTTGAATTCTCCATCTTGCCTAGTAATCATTTGTCTTATTGTTTTTTATTTGTCCATTCTAGCACCAAGTTTTAAAATCATTCATACTACTTTCCATTGTTTTCTGTAGATATTGTGCAGTAATTGAGCAAAGATTTCTTAAACAGGACATAAAATTCTTGGTTAACACTGGTTTGTTTGTTTTTTAAGAACTTCGAGCCAATACTCTATGTCAGCATGAACTTGTCTTTGTTCAGCATCATCAATTGTTTACTTACCTTTCCCCCCAGTTCTAGTAATCGCATATGTGCTTCTTTTTGTGTACAAGTGATGTCTCATACCCCTTTAAACAAGAATCTAGTTTACAGTCATAAATACCAACCTTGACCAGAGATAATCCTGAAGACTGGATGTAAAACACGTAACAGGAGTAATAAAATACTTTTCCTTGAACTTTGTATAAAAGCCAATTTCCACAGTTTCTTTCTGTGTTTTAAAATGTAGGTTTTGGGACTTCCCTGGAGGTCCAGTGGTTAAGACTCTGTGCTTCCACTGCAGGGAGTGCAGTTCGATCCCTGTTCAGGGAACTGAGATCCCACATGCTGCGTGGCCAAAAAAAAAAAAAAAAGTAGGTTTTATTATTCCTACAGTAGGATATGGTGAGGCCAAAAAATCAGATTGTCTACCATTGGAAAGATAGTTTGTTACTCACAGTTTGCAAGAAAAGGGAACATACCATGCCATGTAAGGGCCACACAGGGAAGCACCAGGATCAGGAGGCATAAAGAGTGAGAGGAAAATGTAGATGAGAGCCATTATTGTGGTTTCCACAGGAAAGAACAGGAGAGGCAGGGTAAATAGGTTTAGTTTGCATAAGTTCAGTGGGTTCTGGGGCAAAGGAGCTGTCCCTCATTGCCTGGTACCTGGTATCACAGGCAGGCCTTTGGTTTGGTTTTTCCAGAATCCTAGCTCTGGGTTCGGTTCAGCTGGGTGGCAAGGCCCCTTTGTTCCAACTTTTAGAAAGACACCTGTATTCAGTTCTCAGCCAGTGGGAGCAAATATCGTACTGATGGGAGACATAGCTGGGGAAGTTGCAGGGAAAACTTAGTCTTCCATGCTTGTGACACATGGTGAGAATTCACACTACAGATTTTTAATATGATCGTTTTCTGTGTGTGTGTGTGTGTGTGTGTGTGTGTGTGTGCGCGTGCGTGCTGGGATAATGAGGGCAGGTGGATAGTGACTCTGAGTGTGAGAGCCTGATAGAGGAAGCTGCGGGTTGTGTGGGCTCTGGTGAGTCCTACATGCTCAGATGTAAATCCTGTACTAGCTCTAGGAATTGGCTAGCCTTGGAAGGGGCAATCCCTCCAGGGTGAGTAAGCCCTCAGATTAAAACATCAGAATAAAAAGACATGCTTAATACACTCTGTTTGAAAGATTTGGTGTTAAATTAAATACTATATTTTCTACCATATTTGTCCAGTGGAAAATCATTACCATTAATTTGAGGCACATTTGTGTTTTGCTAGAAATAATCTTATGCTATCAAAAGCATTGGAGTTACTTTCCAGCATCATTATCCAACAAACATAGTAACATTCCAGATGTTTTGTCCTTTTTTGATCAATTTGCTTGTTTCATGGATATATTTTCTTTATCTTGCAAGGAGCAGCCCAGGGTTACATTTGCTACTTCTGAATTATGCATTTGACATGAATAATTCTCTTTTCCATCTCAATGTTTTAATTAGTAGCCAAAGAATCATTTAGCAAATAACATGAAATTGTAAGGATTTAATCTGACTTGAAGTTCAAGGTATAGATATGATAAGAATAATCATCTTATTCATTTTCATTATTATCATGAGTAATTAAATCTTTAATAAATAATTTATAATGCCTTATTTCTAAATTTTACATGGATTATGCTCAATAAAATCTGCTAATCTTTATTGTTGCCAGTTTGTTTTTAATGTAAGCAGCCTTCTCATTTAGAAATTTTCTATTTATCCCTTTCAGTTTTTTTCTTTTGTTTTATTATCCATTTCTAGTATGATCTTTTTAAAAAAATATTTATTTATTTATTTGGCTGCTCCGGGTCTTAGTTGCGGCATGTGGGATATTCGTTGCGGCATGCGGGCTCTTAGTTGTGGCATGCGGGATCTAGTTCCCTGACCAGGGATCAAACCCGGGCTCCCTGCATTGGGAGCTCAGAGTCTTAACCTCTGGACCACCAGGGAAGTCCTTAGTATGACCTTGACTTGTATTGATTTCAATGATCTAAAGTATTTTAAAATGATGTGTAGTTGTTCTCAAATATTCAAAATTTGAATATATTTTAATCTAAAAGTGTAAATTAAGAGTAAGAAAAATTTTAAAACATTAGAATGGTCTCATGTTTTCAAAAATTAATTTTTTCTTTAAAAATTCACAATTGCCCCAAAAAGTGAGGGACAAAAATATATCCAATAAAGGCAAAATTTTTACTTAATTTTTGAAATTAAATCTTGTCAAATATTTTTGTAAAAAATAAAACTGCTCAATCCTAGTAGTCAATGTCCATCTACTTGCCAATGTAAAGATTTAATCATTAATGTCACAGTTCTTATGTTACCTGTAGGCCTATATACACATTCAAGAGCACTATGAATTCTGTAATACTGCAAATGTTCCATGTGCAACTGGGGTACCACGTGCAACTGTTGCAAACACTACACGATTTTGTGAGTACCTCAGGAACTGAGAATTGAAACATAAAGGGGAGCAAGAAGAAGAAATCTCTAGCTTTACAGGTAAATGATACTTTGTAATGGAAGAATCAACCACCGCAAGGCTGAGAAGAGTTGATGGGTTAATAAGAGATACACACTACTATATATAAAATAAACAACAAGGACCTACTGTATAGCACAGGGAACTATATTCAGTATCTTGTAATAACCTATAATGGAAAAGAATCTGAAAAAATGTGTGTATATATATATATATATATATATATAACTGTACTGTACACCTGAAACTAGCACATTGTAAATGAACTATACTTCAAGTTAAAAAAAAGTCGATACGTATTATTCTTTTTTCTTACCTATCGCTTTTTCCACCCAACTCCTTCCTGCACTCTAAAATAACACCGAGTTTCTCCATGAGCAGTGACCCGAATATGTCACAGCTCCACTTAGATTGTGGCAACACAAACAAACTGAGAACTGAGGCTTACAAGAGCAGTGGTATATTAATTCTCTGAAGGGGGCCAGATACATCCTTCACTGGTTTCACTGAGGCTCATTCCAATGCATGCCTTTTGGTGAATACATGCACATATCTCTTTGGGGGTGTTTAACTCTCTGGTGAATTCTTTTTTTTTTTAAGATTTTTTTTGATGTGGACCATTTTTAAAGTCTTTATTGAATTTGTTACAATATTGCTTCTGTTTTATGTTTTCATTTTTTGGCCACAAGGCATGTGGGATCTTAGCTTCCTGACCAGGGATCGAACCCTCACCCCCTGCACTGGAAGGCGAAGTCTTAGCCACTGGTCTGCCAGGGAAGTCCCTCTGGTGAATTCTTAAAGTCAGTTTTTTTTATCTTTATATTCATACCTGTAGGTAATGATATAATCCTGTAGGTTCTACCTCCAGAATATCTATCACTTCTCAAACTTCAGTGTTCTAAGAATCGCCTAGAAAGAGCTTATTTAAAACGCAGAATCACTGGGTCCCACCCCCAGAAATTCTAATTATATCAGTAAAGCCCAGGAATCTGTGTTTGTTACAAGTTCCCAGGACCACACTCTAAGAAAATACTGGTCTACACCAGCATCTCCTCCTCAACTCCATGCACGGGAGCATTTCGGGTCCTCCAGCTTCTCACAGCGTAGATTCCCCACTAACATCCCCACCCTCAGGCATACTAATGTGATCCTCATTAGCAGCTGCACATTTAAATCACCTGGAGAACTTTAAAAAATTTACTGATGCCTGTGCCTCCCCCATAGCAATTATATCAGACTCTCTGGGAGTGGGGCCTCAGATTCCAGAATAACAATAAAGCCAACCCAGTAAATCTGACTGTGCAGCCGGGGTTGAGAATGACTGTTCCAGTCTATCCACTACCTCCCATGGCCCTTTTGCCCTGCCTTAAAGTATTCTAAGAGTTCTTTCCTCCAGCAGAGCTTCCCAGCCTGTATCCCAGAGAAGGCAAACAGGCTACAGGTGTGGCACAAAATGTTGATCCGCCAGTATTCAGGCTGCTCGAGGGCCCATGAGCTCCAGTATAAGTAGTGTCTCCGTGGCTCCTTGGATGGTAGCCCGAGCTGAGTCACGTTTGTCTTCTCCTGCACTCTGCGTTCACCACTGCACACTGCAGAGAGGTGCCCATTGAGATGCAGAAGGAGAACATGGCCCAGGTGCCCAGGAAGCTCAACCCCAAGGTATGGCTAGTTGGGAAGGGGGTGTGATGCAGGCTCGGGGAGCAGGGGGCGGGTGGAAAGACCGGCTGCCAGCAGTAGCCCCCAGATCTCTGTCTTTACATGTGTTTGATGCTTTTGCACGATAGTGGTTGATGTGCCCTCCGCATGGCTACAGGGTGACTACTCCAACTGTGCATGTGTGTTCTAGAAATGAGTTGCATTGCCATTTTGAAAGATATGGCTTGAAGACATGAAAATGGATTTGAAATCCCTTGGCGTATCCCAGTAAATTTTAACACTGTGTTGTGCAATGAAAGAGGAAGAAGACGTGTTTCTTTTAAATAATGTTTCAGATGTTTGTTGTTCCATTGTTTAAAGTTTTATCGCCTACTTGTGTGATTAAAGTGTTTTTTGTTTGGTTTCTGGTTGACGGTTACTAGCTAAAATATGAAGAGAAAACTTTAAAAAGCAGGATAGGAATTGTTATGTGTAGTATAACCTATCAAAAAACAAGTTCCCAAATATTAAAGGCAATTATCTACTTGACCTCAAGTTTTCAACAGTATTACAGTTAGGAACTTCTGTTTACTCAAAAAGTCTACAAAGTAGGTGAAAATTCACAAGCTGAGAACATATTTGCAATATAAAATCAATAAAGAGCTGGTATCTAGAATGGGAAAAGAATGCTGAAAAATCAATAAAAAGAATAAACAGTAGAAAAAGAGGGGAAACGACTTTAACAGGTGCTTCACAAAAGAGAAAATCTGAGTAGCCGTTAAGCATATTAAAAACGCTCAACGTGGGACTTCCCTGGTGGTGCAGTGGTTAAGAGTCTGCCTGCCAATGCTGGGGACACGGGTTTGAGCCCTGGTCCGGGAAGATCCCACATGCCGCGGAGCAACTAAGCCCGTGTGCCACAACTACTGAGCCTGCGCGCTAGAGCCCGCGAGCCACAACTACTGAGCCCATGTGCCACAACTACTGAAGCCCGCATGCCTAGAGTCTGTGTTCTGCAACGAGAAGCCACTGTAATGAGAAGGCCATGCACAGCAGGGAAGAGTAGCCCGCTCTTGCTGCAACTAGAGAAAGCCTTTACGCAGCAACAAAGAACCAATGCAGGCAAACATAAATAATAATAATAAAAAAGCTCAACATTATTAGAAATCACAGAAATGCAAAAGAAAACCAGAAAATGTGATTGCACAGCCACTAAATTGGATTTACTCTCATTTAAATTTAAAAATCTGAGAATACTAAGTATTGGTGAGTATGTGGGGTAACAAGAACTCTTACTCCTGTAAGTACCTGGTAAAACTGGCATTATCTAATAAGATTGAGCAAATTCATGCTCAAAGTGTGGTCCATGGGTCAACAGCATTGGCATCACCTGAAAGCTTGTTAGAACTGCAGAATCTCAGACCTACTTGAAGCAATTAGCATCTTAAGATCTCCAGGTGATTTCATGTGCACACAGATGTTTAAGAAGCACTGCTCCATGTCCCAGCGATTCCACTTCTCACATATACCTTAAAGAACTTTGTTCATGGCAGCATTGTGTATAAATAAAAACTGAGACTAAGCCTAGTTCCATAACAGTGAAATGGACAAATTATGGTGTAGCCATATAATGGAATCCTATACAGTCAGGAAAACAAATGATCTACAGTTTTGCATATTAACATGGGTGATACTCAGAAGCATTAAACTGAGTGCAAGGAGCAGGTCTCAGAATAATACATTTAGAATAATGCTATTTATATTTGCACATGTGTCTTATTTCACCTGAGAACCTTTAAAAAGTTCATGAAAACAAGCTTGAAGTTCCACATTAAACTAGGATGGTTTTTGTGGAAGTTTTATACAAATTCAATATTTAATATCCTTCCTAATAGTTTGTATTTGGTTTTTGTATAAAAATTATTTAAAATAAAAATATTAGTATTTAACTAAGACACATATGGATGTCCCCCAAACCTTCGTTCTTTAACCCAGTGGGCTGTTCAAGTATTGTTTTTGTGTGTACTGTGACATAAAATACACTGGGAAGCAAGGACCTTGAAGCCAAATTATTTCAAAGGCCTTCAAGGTCCCAGCCTTCCCTTGTGGCTTCATCTGTTGCTTTGCTCTAAATTCAAGCTGGATTCCTTGCCCTTCTCCAAAGCTACCACCATGCCACTAAGCCCATGCTACTTCTGGGATGCCCTGGGTACCCTTTTTCTTTCCCTTAGGCTTTAATCAAACACCACCACCTCTGTTAAGGGTTTTCTCAATTCCTAGACAGAATAACGCTTTCTTTTCCAGAGCCCTTAATGACCTGATAAGTCAGATGGTTAGTTGTTTTGATCTTTTTCCCCTGCTAGACCATGAACAACCCTAGACCAGTGTGCTATACTATAAGTTACAGGATATCCACATAATGGAATACTATATTTGCCGTCTTTTCATGACCCTAGTTACTCTATATCCTGTAGAACTGTAAATCTTGTATTCACCTTCATTATTACATGAGTTTGGTAACAGATGTAAAGTGCTTACTATTATCTCTAGATTTACTAGTTATCCACTTTGGAGAAAACATATGTGACAATTATACTGTCCAATTACTGAGGTTTTTATAGAATCTTTAGTGAGTACTAACATCTTTAATATTTTAAATAGCTAACAATGTATACATCCAGTTATGAAGCATCCTAACCACTTGGTCCGCAGTAAAGCAATGAAGCTTAGCAACTATGAGATTTTGTCTGGAGGTTGGCAGGAAAGAGCTATAAAACTCTATGAAGGGGAGGAAGAAAGACCACGATATTTATGTTCATCTCCTAAAATGCTTCTGAAGTTAAAAGGTAATCTGTTAATGATCTGCAACAATTTGGGTGTTTGCCCGTCTCACTCTAAGAGACTATCAGAATGAAGCCCATTGACCACAATCATGTCAGAAGTCCGAGCTTCAGCCAGCCCCCCTTCATCCCCTGGCTGTATTGTACATCTCCTCAACTGGTGACTCTCAACCTTGGCTGCATATCTGATCATCTGGTGTCCAGGCAACACCCAAGACCAGTTAAAATCTCTGGGTGTTGAACCCAGTGTATTTTCTTTAAAGCTCTCTAGTTGATTCCAATGTGCTGTCTAGATTGAGAGCCACGCCCCTATCTGACCAAAGACTGCCCCAACCTTTCTCCTTGCCTCCCAGTCCCTTTCATGGTATCTCCTGGAATCTACATCAAGACCCCTCTCAGTATCTTCAGTTTGTTCTTGGAACATCACCTCCTTCCTTAACAGGAATCACCTAAAGGTTCTCCCTTCCCAGCCTTTTATACCCCACATACCTCAGATAAGGAGGTGATTGGGGATTTCACTTGTCCCCAATACCCACATACAAACCACTTTTTCTTGCAAAATATCCCACTCCTTTGAGACTTATTCATGCCATTCTTCCCCTCCTTATCACACCCCTTCATTCACTGAAGATGGTTTACCACAAAGATGCTTTCTGTTCCTATTCCCATATTCTTCTCAGCAACCCATCTAATCTCCTGGTCTCAGATCCTTAACCCACTGAGTTGTGACCATCTTCCTCTACTCTCATCTCACTACCCTCTGTTGGTCACCTTAACCCTTGTCTTCCTTAGGAAAGGTATTACCTCTAAAATCTGTTTTTTAAATCCCACTCTGCCCACCACCTTCTATCTTTTTAGTTTGCTTACTCAGTCACTCCCACTGCCACCTTTCCATCCCCAAACCCATCACTTTTTCACCATCTTCACCCTCTTCTTTCTGGTTTCTCTTCTCTACTCATCTAAGCTTGATTCTGTACTGTACCAGTATAATCAATGCTTTGAAAATGCTACCAACTCCTTTGTATCCTCCCTCTATTGGGCTCACCTAAGACGC
>NW_006775143.1:8117591-8180440 GCF_000442215.2 Lipotes vexillifer | reverse complement strand
ATTCCTGCTTGTACTCTGACTCTCCACCTTTGATTGCCTGCACTGAAGCAGCTGAATGTGACTGGAGAGGCACAGAGCAGGGCTTTAAAATGCTAACAAACTTCTCATAGGGCACTCAACCCTGCCCAGAAACTGTGCTCTGCTTCCTCATTTTGAAGACTACTAATTCATACATTTTCCTTAAAATTGCCTACTTGCTCTCATCCCATTCTTAGAAAATAGAAACTATCTGATGGAAATTCCACCCTCCTATTCCCAAACGCACAATCTGGTTTAAATTTGCATGCATCTTTACACATGGGTTTATTTCTGGGTTTTCTATTATGGTCTGTTGATGTATATGTCGATTTTAAAAAATTAATTAACTAATTAATTTGGCTGCATTGGGCCTTCGTTGCTGCACACGGGCTTTCTCTTGTTGTGGCAATCGTGGGCTAATCTTTGTTGCGGTGCGCAGGATTCTCATTGTGGTGGCTTCTCTTGCTGTGGAGCACAGGCTCCAGGTGCATGGGCTTCAGTAGTTGTGGCTCGTGGGCTCAGTAGCTGTGGCTCGTGGGCTCTAGAGCGCAGGCTCAGTAGTTGTGGCACACGGGCTTAGTTGCTCCACAGCATGTGGGATCTTCCCAGACCAGGGCTCAAACCTGTGTCCCCTGCATTGGCAGGAGGATTCTTAACCACTGTGCTACCAGGGAAGCCCTCTATTTTTATGCCAATACCGTACAGTTTTGATTAATATAGTTTTGTAATACAGTTTGAAATCAGGGAGTGTGATGCCTCCAAATTTGTTCTTCTTTCTCAAGATTGTTTTGGCTCTTTGGGGTCTTTTGTACTTCCATATAAATTTTAGAATTGTCTGTTCTATTTCTATGAAAAATGCCATTGGAATTTTGATAGGGATTGCTTTGAATCTGTAGATTGCTTTGGGTAGTGTTAAAATGTACAATATTCCATTTAACAATATTCTTCCAGTCCATTAGCACAGAATATCTTTTCATTGATTTGTGCCTTCAGTTTTCTTCATCAGTGTCTTATCGTTCTCAGTGTACAGGTCTTTTACTTCCTTGGTTAAATTTATTTCTATGTATTCCATTCTATTTGATGTAAATGGGATTGTTAATTTCTCTTATAATTTTTTAGTGTACAGAAATGCAACAGATCCATGTTTTAGTATCCTGTAAATTTACTAAATTCACTTATTCTAACAGTTTTTTTTTAGTCGAGTCTTTAGGGTTTTCTATATATAATATGCCATCTGCAAATAGTGACAGTTTTACCTCTTCCTTTCCAATTTGGATGCCCTTTACTTTTTTTTTTTTTTTTCTCCTAATTGCTCTGGCTAGGTCTTCCAGTACGCTGTTGAATAAAAGTGGTGAGAGTGGGCATCCTGTTTTGTGCCTGATCAGCTTTTCACTACTGAGTATAATGTTAGCTGTGGGCTTGTCATATATGGCCTTTATTATTTTGAGGTACGTTCCCTTTGCACCCACTTATTGGAAATTTTTTTTTTATCATAAATGGATCTTGAATATTGTCAAATGCTTTTTCTTCATCTGTTGATGATCATATGTTTTTTTTTTTTTTAAACATCTTTATTGGGGTATAATTGCTTTACAATGGTGTGTTAGTTTCTGCTTTATAACAAAGTGAATCAGTTATACATATACTTATGTTCCCATACCTCTTCCCTCTTTGTCTCCCTCCCTACCACCCTCCCTATCCCACCCCTCCAGGCAGCCACAAAGAACCGAGCCGGTAACCCTGTGCCATGCGGCTGCTTCCCACTGGCTATCTACCTTATGTTTGTTAGTATATATATGTCCATGTCTCTCTCTCGCCCTATCACACCTCACCCTTCCCCCTCCCCATATCCTCAAGTCTGTTCTCCAGTAGGTCTGTGTCTTTATTCCTGTTTTACCCCTAGGTTCTTCATAACATTTTTTTTTCTTAAATTCCACATATATGTGTTAGCATATGGTATTTGTCCTTCTCTTTCTGACTTACTTCACTCTGTATGACAGACTCTAGGTCCATCCACCTCATTACAAATAGCTCAATTTCATTTCTTTTTATGGCTGAGTAATATTCCTTTGTATATATGTGCCACATCTTCTTTATCCATTCATCTGACGATGGGCACTTAGGTTGTTTCCATCTCTGGGCTATTGTAAATAGAGCTGCAATGAACATTTTGGTACATGACTCTTTTTGAATCCTGGTTTCCTCAGGGTATATGCCTAGTAGTGGGATTGCTGGGTCATATGGTAGTTCTATTTGTAGTTTTTTAAGGAACCTCCATACTGTTCTCCATACATGTTTTTATCCTTCATTTTGTTAACGTGGTATATCACATTGATTTTGCATATGTTGAATCATTCTTGCATCCCTGGAATAAATCCCACTTGATCATGGTGTATAATCCTTTTATGCACTGTTGAATTTGGTTTGCAAATATTTCGTTAAGGATTTTTGCATCTATATTCATCAGGGATGTTGGTCTTAATTTTCTTGTAGTGTCTTTTTCTGGTTTTGGTATCAGGGTAATGCTGGCCTAATCAGGGTAAAACTAGTTTTTGCCTACCTTTTTGGAAGAGTTTGAGAAGGACTGGTATTATTTCTTTTTTGAATGTTTTGTAGATTTCACTAGGGAAGCCATCTGGTCCTGGACTCTTGTTAGGGGTTTTTGATTTATAATTCAATCTCCTTATCAGTAATTGGTCTGTTCAGATTTTCTATTTCTTCATGATTCAGTCTTGGAAATTTTTTTGTTTCTGAGAATTTATCCATTTCCCTTAGGTTGTACAATCTATGTATAATTGTTCAAAGTAATCTCTTATGATCCTCTATATTTCTGTGGCATCAGTTTTTTTGTCTCTTCTTTCATTTCTGATTTTGAGTTCTCTTTTTCTTGGTGAGTCTACCTAAAGTTTTGTCAGTTTATCTTTTCAAAGAACCAGCTCTTGGTTTCCTTTTCTTTTTTTCTTATTGTCTTTCTTCATTTCACTCTCTATTTCATTTATTTCTGCTCTTTATTTCCTTCCCTCTACTAGTGCTGGGCTTCACTTAGTATTTATTTGAGGTGTAGTTATTTGCAATTTTTCTTGTTTCTTGAGGTAGGCACTTATCACTATGAACTTCCATCTTAGAACTACTTTTGCTGCATCCCATAAGTTTTGGTATGTTGTATTTCCATTTTCATTTGTCTCATGATAGTTTTTGATTTCTCTTTCTTTGTTCCATTGGTGTTCAGTAGCATGTCATTTAATCTCTATGTATTTGTAAATTTTCCAGTTTTCTTCTGCTAATTGATTTCTGGATTCATACCATTGTGGTCAGAAAAGCTGCTTGATATAATTTCAGTCTTAAACTTAGCAAGGTTTGGTTTGTGGCCTAGCATGTTATCTATCCTGGAGAATGTTCCATGTGCCCTTTAAGAATGTGTATTCTGGGCTTCCCTGGTGGCGCAGTGGTTGGGAGTCTGCCTGCCGATGCAGGGAACACGGGTTCGTGCCCTGATCCGGGAAGATCCCACATGCCACGGAGCGGCTGGGCCCGTGAGCCATGGCCGCTGAGCCTGCACATCCGGAGCCTGTGCTCCACAATGGGAGAGGCCACAACAGTGAGAGGCCTGCGTACCGCAAAAAAAGAAAAAAAAAAATGTGTATTCTGTTGTGGATAGAATGTTACTATATGTCAGGTCTGTCTGGTCTAACATGTCATTAAAGGTCAACGTTAACTTATTTTCTGTCTGTTCTACCCATTGACGTAACTGGGGCATTAAAGTTCCCTACTATTATTGCATTACTGTCTATTTCTCCCAAATATATTCGCTTCATATGTTTAGGTCCTCATGACTTTCTTTTTAAAAAATTTTATTGGAGTATAGTTGGTTTACAATGTTGTGTTAGTTTCAGGTGTACAGAAAAGTGATTCAGTTATACATATACATATATTCATTCTTTTTCAGATTCTTTTTCCATAAAGGTTATTACAGAACATTGAGTAGAGTTCCCTGTGCTATGCAGTAGGTCCTTGCTGGTTATCTATTTTATATATAGTAGTGTGTATATGTTAATCCCAAGCTCCTAATTTATCCCTCCCCAGCCCCCAGATTTCCCCTTTAGTAACGATAAGTTTGTTTTCAAAATCTGTGAGTCTGTTTCTGTTTTGTAAATAAGTTCATTTATATCATTTTTAAAAATTAGATTCCACGAGTGATATGATATTTGTCTTTCCCTGTCTGCCTTCACTTAGTATGATAATCTCTAGGTCCATCCATGTTGCTGCAAATGGCATTATTTCATATTTTTAATGGCTGAATAATATTCCATTGTATATATGTACCATATCTTTTTATCCATTCATCTTTCGATGGACATTTAGGTTTCTTCCATGTCTTGGCTGTTGTAAATAGTGCTGCGGTGAACATTGGGAGGCATGTATATGTTCAAATTATGGTTTTCTATGGATATATGCCCAGGAGTGGGATTCCTGGATCATATGGTAGATCTATTTTTAGTTTTTTAAGGAACCTTCATACTGTTCTCCATAGTGGTTGTACCAATTAACATACCCACCAACAGTGTAGGAGGGTTCCCTTTTCTCCACATCCTCTTCAGCATTTATTGTTTGCAGACTTTCTGATGATGGCCATTCTGATCAGCGTGAGGTGATACCTCGTTGTAGTTTTGATTTGCGTTTCTCTGATAATTAGCGATGTTGAGTATCTTTTCATGTGCTTTTTGGCCATCTGTATGTCTTCTTTGGAGAAATGTCTTCTTAGATCTTCTGCCAATTTTCTGATTGGGTTGTTTGTTTTTTTGACATACAGCTGCATGAACTGTTTGTATATTTTAGAGATTAATCCGTTGTTGGTTGCTTCGTTTTCAAATATCTACTCCAATTCTGTGGGTTGCCTTTTCGTTTTATTTATGGTTTCCTTTGCTTTTAAGTTTGTTTATTTTTCCGGCTTAAAACAACAGAAATTTATTCTCACATGTTTCTGGAGGCCAGGAGTTCAACATCTGGTTCACTGGGCTGAAATCAAGGCATCAGCATGGTCACCATGCTCCCCACAAATGTTCCAGGAGATTCAGTTCCTTGCTAACTTCCAGTGCTGCCAGCATTCTTTTGCCTCCGGTCATATCACTCCTTCTTCTGACTCTACCTTCACCTGGCCTCCTCTTCTGTGTATGTGCCATATCTCTCTGCCTTTTTCTCATAAGAATACGTGTGATGGCATTTTTTTTTTTTAACAGTAGGTCCTTGTTGGTTATCTGTTTTAAATATAGCAGTGTGTTCATGTCAATCACAAACTCCTAGTCTATCCCTTCCCCCGCTTTCCCCCTGGTAACCATAAGTTCATTCTCTAAGTCTGTGAGTCTGTTTCTGTTTTGTAGATAAAATTCATTTGTATCATTTTTTTTTAAGATTCCGCATATAAGTAATATCATATGATATTTGTCTTTCTCTGACTTACTTCACTCAGTGTGATAATCTCCAGGTCCATCCATGTTGCTGCAAATGGCATTATTTCATTCTTTTTTATGGCTGAGTAACATTCCATTGTATATATATCACATCTTCTTTATCCATTCATCTGTCGATGGACATTTAGGTTACTTCCATGTCTTAGCTATTGTAAACAGTGCTGCAGTGAACATTGGGGTGCATGTGTACTTTTGAACCAAGTTTTTCTCTGGATATATGCCCAAGAGTGGGATTACTGGATCATATGGTAATTCTATTTTTAGTTTTCTGAGGAACCTCCATACTGTTTTCCGTAGTGGCTGCACCAACTTACATTCCCACCAACAGTGTAGGAGAGTTCCCTTTTCTCCACACCCTCTCCAGCATTTATTGTTTATAGATTTTTTGATGATGGCCATTCTGACTGGTGTGAAGTGATACTTCATTGTAGTTTTGATTTGCATTTCTGTAATAATTGGCGATGTTGAATATCTTTATGTGTCTCTTGGCCATCTGTATGTCTTCTTTGGAGAAATGTCTATTTAGGTCTTCTGCCCATTTTTTTGATTGGGTTGTTTGTGTTTTTTTGATATTGAGCTGCGTTAGCTGTTTGTAAATTTTGGAGACTAATCTTTTGTTGGTTGCATCATTTGCAAGTATTTTCTCCCATTCTGTAGGTTGTCTTTTCATTTTGTTTATGGTTTCTTTTGCTGTGCAAATCTTTTGAGTTTAATTAGGTCCCATTTGTTTATTTTTGTTTTTATTTCCATCACTCTGGGAGAGAGATCAAAAAAGATATTGCTGTGATTTATATCAGAGAGTGTTCTGCCTATGTTTTCCTCTAAGAGTTTTATAGTAGCCGTCTTATATTTAGGTCTTTAATCCATTTTGAGTTTATTTTTGTGTTTTTTTTTTTCTTTTTTCTTTTTGGTGCGGTACGTGGGCCTCTCACTGTTGTGGCCTCTCCCGTTGCGGAGCACAGGCTCCGGATGCGCAGGCCCAGCGGCCATGGCTCACGGGCCCAGCCACTCCGCGGCATGTGGGATCTTCCCGGACCGGGGCACAAACCCGTGTCCCCTGCATTGGCAGGCGGACTCTCAACCACTGCGCCACCAGGGAAGCCCCTAATTTCATTCTTTTACATGTAGCTGTCCAATTTTCCCAGCACAATTTATTCAAGAGACTGTCTTTCCTCCATTGTATAGATGCCTCCTTTGTCATAGATTAATTGACTATAAGTGTGTGGGTTTATTTCTGGGCTTTCTATCCTGTTCCATTGATGTATATTTCTGTTTCTGCACCAGTATCATACTGTTTTGATGACTGTAGCCTTGTAGTATAGTCTGAGGTCAGGGAGCCTGATTCCTCCAGCTCCATTTTTCTTTCTCAAGATTGCTATTGGCTATTTGTGTTTCCATACAAATTAAAAATATTTTTGTTCATTTCTGTGAAAAATGCCATTGGTAATTTGATGGGGATTGCATTGAATCTGTAGATTGCCTTGGGTAATATCGTCATTTTGACAATATTGATTCATCCAATCCAAGAACACGGTATATCTTTCCATCTGTGTGGTCTTCAGTTTCTTTCATCAGTGTCTTATAGTTTACAGAGAAAAGTCTTTTGCTTTCTTGCATAGGTTTATTCCTAGGTATTCTATTCTTTTTGATGCTATGGTAAATGGGATTGTTTCCTTAATTTCTTTTTCTGATATTTGGTTGTTAGTGTATAGAAATGCAACAGATTTCTGTATATTAATTTTGTAACCTGCAACTTTACCAAATTCATTGATGAACATTAGTAGTTTTCTGGTGGCATCTTTAGGATTTTCTATGTGTAGTATCATGTCATCTGCAAACAGTGACAGTTTTACTACTACTTTTCTAATTTGGATGACTTTTATTTCTTTTTCTTCTCTGATTGCCATGGCTAGGACTTCCAAAACTATTTTGAATAAAAGGGGCAAGAGTGAACATCCTTGTCTTGATCTTAGAGGAAATGCTTTCAGCTTTTCACTGCTGAGTATGATGTTAGTTGTGGGTTTGTCATATATGGCCTTCATTATGTTGGGGTAAGTTCCCTCTATGCCCACTTTCTGGAGAGCTTTTATCATAGATGGGTGTTGAATTTTGTCAAATGCTATTTCTGCATCTGTGGAGAGGACCATTCGGTTTTTATTCTTCAGTTTGTTAATGTGTTATATCACACTGATTGATTTGGGGATACTGAAAAATCCTTGCATCCCTGGGATAAATCCCACTCGATAGTGGTGTAACATCCTTTTAATGTATTGTTGGATTCAGTTTGCTAGTATTTTGTTGAGGATTTTTACATCCATGTTCATCAGTGATATTGGCCTGTAATTTCCTTTTGTTGTTTTTTTTTTTGTGGTATCTTTGTCTGGTTTTGGTACGGTTATGGTGGCCTCATAGAATGAGTTCAGAAGTGTTTCTTCCTCTGCAATTTTTTTGGAATGACTCCTCTCTAAATGTTAGAATTTGCCTGTGAAGCCATCTGGTCCTGGACTTTTGTTTGGGAGTTTTTTAAACACATTCAATTTCAGAACTTGCAATTAGTCTGCTCATATTTTCTATTTCTTCCTGGTTCAGTCTTGGAAGATTGTACCTTTCTAAGAATTTGCCCATTTCTTCTAGGTTGTCCATTTTACTGGCATATAGTTGCTTGTAGTAGTCTCTTATGGTCCTTTTATTTCTGCGGTGTCAGTTGTTACTTCCCCTTTTTCATTTCTAATTCTGTTGATTTGAGTCTTCTCCCTTTTTTTCTTGATGGGTCTGGCTAAGGTTTTATCAATTTTGTTTATCTTTTCAAAGAACCAGCTTTTAGTTTCATTGATCTTTTCTATTATTTTCTTGGTCTCTATGCCATTTATTTCTGTTCTTATCTTTATGATTCCTTTCCTTCTGCTAACTTTGGGTTTTGTTTGTTCTTCTTTCTCTAGTTGCTTTAGGTGTAAGGTTATGTTGTTTGAGATTTTTCTTGCTTCCTGAGGTAAGCTTGTACCACTATAAACTTCCCTCTTAGAACTGCTTTCACTGTGTCCCATAGGTTTTGGATCATCATGTTTTCATTTTCATTTGTCTCTAGGTATTTTTTGATTTCCTCTTTTGATTTCTTTAGTGATCCATTGGTTGTTTCAAAACATGTTGTTTAGCCTCCATGTTTTTGTTTTTTGCAGTTTTTTTCTTCTGATTTCTAATCTCATAGCTTTGTGGTCAGAAAAGATGCTTGACCTGATTTCAATTTCCTTAAATTTACTGAGGCTTACTTTGTCGCCCAGCATGTGATATATCCTGGAGAATGTTCCATGTGCAATTGAAAAGAATGTGTATTCTGCTTTCAGATGGAACGTATAAATGTCAATTAAGTCCATCTGGTCTAATTTGTCATTTAAAGCCTGTGTTTCCCTATTGATTTTCTGCCTGGATGATCTTTCCATTGATATAAATGGGGTGTTAATGTCCCCCGCTATTATTGTATGACTGTCAATTTCTCCTTTTATGTCTGTTAACGTTTGCCTTATATATTGAGGTGCTCCTGTGTTGGGTGCACATATATTTACAATTGTTATATCTTCTTCTTGGATTGACCCCTTGATCATTATGTAGTATCTTTGTCTCTCGTAACACTCTTCAATTTTTTTTTTTTTTTTTGCGGTACGCGGGCCTCTCACTGTTGTGGCCTCTCCTGTTCTGGAGCACAGGCTCTGGACGCGCAGGCTCAGCAGCCGTGGCTCATGCGCCCAGCCGCTCTGCGGCATGTGGGATCTTCCCGGACCGGGGCATGAACCTGTGTCCCCTGCATCGGCAGGCGGACTCTCAACCACTGTGCAACCAGGGAAGCCCCACACACTTCATTTTAAAGTCTATTTTTTTTAGATATGAATATTGCTACTCCAGCTTTCTTTTGATTTCCCTTTGCTTGGAATATCTTTTTCCATCTCCTCACTTTCAGTCTGTATGTGTCTCTAGATCTGAAGTGGGTCTCTTGTAGACAACATATTGATATATACTGGTCTTGTTTTTGTATCCATTCAGCCAGTCTGTGTATTTTGGTTGGCGCATTTAATCCATTTACATTTAAGGTAATTATCGATATGTATGTTCTTACTACCATTTTGTTAATTGTTTTGCATTTGTTTTTGTAGGTCTTCTTTCTTCCTTTTCTCTTGTTCTTTTGTGATCTGATGACTATTTTTAGTGTTGCGTTTGGATTCTTTTTTCTTTTTCATGTGTATATTTATTATAGACTTTTTGTCTGCAGTTACCATGAGGTTTTGAAATAGCAGTCTCTATATAACGCATGACTGTTTTAAGTTGTGGATGTCTTACTTTGAAATGCATTTCAAATATCCTGCACTTGTACTCTCCTCCTCTCATGATTACTGGTTTTGATATATCTGTGTGTGGATGATTTCCTACCTTTACTGTACGTTTGCCTTTACTGGTGAGCTTTCCCATTTTGTAATTTCATTTCTAGTTGTGGCCTTTTCTTTTCCACTTAGAGAAGTTCCTTTAGCATTTGTTGTGAAGCTGGTTTGGTGGTGCCGAATGCTTTTCGCTTTTGTTTGTCTGTAAAGTTTTTTATTTTCTGTCAAATCTGAATGAGAGCCTTGCTAGGTAGAGTATTCTTGGTTGTAGGTTTTTCCCTTTTATCACTTTAAATATATCATGCCACCACTCCCTTCTGGCCTGCAGAGTTTCTGCTGAAAAATCAGCTGATATTCTTATGGGGATTCCCTTGTATGTTATTGCTTTTCCTTTGTTGCTTTTAGTATTTCTTTTGTCTTTAATTTTTGTCAGTTTGATTAGTATGTATCTTGGCATGTTCCTCTTTGGGTTTATCCTGTATGGGACTCTGTGCTTCCTGGACTTGAGTGGAAGTGACTGTTTCCTTTCCTGTGTTAGGGCAGTTTTCAGCTGTTATCTCTTTAAATATTTTCTCAGGCTCTTTCTCGCCCTCTTCTCCTTCTGGGACCCCTATAACGCAAATGTTTGTGCGTCTGACGTTGTCCCTAAGTCTCTTAAACTGTTCATTCCTTTTCATTCTTTTTTCTTTATTCTGTTCTGTGATAGTGATTTCCAACACTCTTCCAGCTCCCTGATTTGTTCTTCTGCCTCAGTTACTCTGCTATTGATTCCTTCTAGTGTATTTTTTATTTCAGGTATTATATTTTCAACTCTGGTGATTCTTTACATTTTCTCTTTGCTAAAAACTTCTTGCTACTTCTCGCTCTCTGCATCCATTCTTTTCCCAAGTTCTTGGATCATCTTTACAATCATTACTCTGAACTCTTTCTCAGGAAGATTGGCTATCTCCACTTCACTTAGTTGTTCTTCTGGGGTTTTATCTTGTTTCATCTAGAAAGTATTCCTTTGCTCTCTGTGTGTGTGTGTGTGTGTGTGTGTGTGTGTGTGTGGTATGCAGGCCTCTCACTGTTGTTGCCTCTCCCGCTGCGGAGCACAGGCTCCAGCCGCACAGGCTCAGCGGCCGTGGCTGACGGGCCCAGCCGCTCCACGGCATGTGGGATCTTCCTGGACCGGGGCACGAACCCGCGTCCCCTGCATTGGCAGGCAGACTCTCAACCACTGCGCCACCAGGGAAGCCCTCTCTCATTTTGTATAAATTTCTATTTGGATTCTTATGTATGTAGTAGCTTAGTTACACTTCTCAAGCTTGGAGAACTGGCCCTCCATAGGGGATGTCCTATGTGTCCCAGCAGTACAATCCCCTCTGGTCACCCAAGGGGCGGGGACCAGTTGGTCCCAGAGTAGGTTCTGACCTGTGTCTGCAGACTCAGTTCTGCAGGCTACTGGATAGTAGTTTCCTTGCTATTATCAGTGGGTGCCTGCCCACTGATGGGTAGATCTGGGTTTTGACCCTCTGGTGGACAGGGCTGTGTCAAGGGGCATGTCTAGAGGTGGCTGTGGGCTCAGGAAATCTTTAAGCAGCCTGTCTGCTGATGGCTGGGGCTGTGATCCTGCCCAGTTGGTTGTTTGGCCTGAGGCGCCCCAGCACTGGAGTTTACAGGCTGTTAGGTGGGGCCAAGTCTCGGTGCCAAGGACCCAAAATGTGCCTCCAGCCAGAGTTCACATAGGTCCCTGCTACGTCTGCCACCAGCCTTTATGACCCCAGGGAAGCCACAGCTGCCCCCTGCCTCCCCAGGATACCCTCCAAGACCAGCAAGTAGGTCTGGCCCAGGCTCATATGGAAGCACTGCTTTTGCCCCGGGACCCAGTGTGTGCGAGACTGTGTGTGCACCCTCCAAGAGTGGAATCTCTGTTTCCCCCAGTACTGTGGAGCTCCTGCAATTAAGCCCCACTGGCCTTCAAAGTCAAATGCTCTAGGGGCTCCTTCTCCTGCTGCCAGACCCCTAGGCTGGGGAACGTGGCATGGAACTCAGAGCTCTCACTTCCATGGGAGAACTTCTGCGATATAATTATTCTCCAGTTCATGGGTTGCCCACCCAGGTGGTATGGGATTTGACTATATTGCAAGTGTGCCCCTCCTACTGTCTCATGGTTTCTTCTTTATGTCTTCGGATGTAGAATATCTTTTTTGGGTAGATTCCAGTCTTTTTTTTTTTTTTTTTTTAAGATGTTGAGGGTAGGAGTTTATTAATTAATTAATTTTTGCTGTGTTGGGTCTTCGTTTCTGTGCGAGTGCTTTCTCTAGTTGTGGCAAGCAGGGTCCACTCTTCATCGCTGTGCATGGGCCTCTCACTATCGTGGCCTCTCTTGTTGCGGAGCACAGGCTCCAGACGTGCAGGCTCAGTAGTTGTGGCTCACGGGCCTAGCTGCTCTGCGGCATGTGGGATCTTTCCAGACCAGGGCTCGAACCCGTGTCCCTTGCATCGGCAGGCGGACTCTCAACCACTGTGCCACCAGGAAAGCCCTGATTCCAGTCTTTTTAATCAATGGTTGTCCAGCAGTTGTGATTTTGGTGTGCTCGTGAGAGGAGGTGAGCTCAAGGTCCTCCTACTCCTCCATCTTGTCTCCTGAAAGCTCCCCCCCGCCATTCTTTCTTGACTACACACAGAATTCCTTTTCAGGAATCCTCTTTCCCACAAAATTGATCTCTATTTCTGTATCATTTCCATTTGCATGCTAGCAAACCCACTGTCTTAAACAGAAAATGTCTATTCACTGCATCTCTCAGCTCTACTTTAGAGAATTTTTTGCATGAGTTTTACAGACCCTGCTTCCCCGTCTTTACAAATCTATTAAATTTTTTTAACTTGTAAGTAATGCATGAGTACATTCTTGCTATGAAAAATCCAAACATTTATGGATAAAACTAAAACTCATCAATCTACCTACCCTCCTCTCCAGAAATCACTGCTCTGGTTAGAAATGTTTCCTTCAAGATCTTCTCATGTTAATTTACATGCAGATTTACCTACTGAGTTATCTAGCATGTCTTGTGTTTTACACAAATAAAATTGTACTGTTCTGTATTGTTCACATTCTGTAACTTTTTTCACTCAGTGACTTTGAAATTTTCCTATTTCAGTATTAATAACTCTTTATTCTTGTTGATGAAAACTTAATCAATTTAAGAAACAATTGGAAAATTTTATTCCAGCTAAATTTGAGGATTATAACCCGGGAAGAGCATCTCAGAAAGCTCTGAGAACTCTTCCACCCGTTAGAAGTCAAGACAGTTTATATATTTTTTTGAGACTGAGGGCTGTACATTAAATGGTGCATTAATGACGGTTTACATAATCCAGATTTAAGTGCCATTGTGGTAGGTCATGTGACCCTTTACAAGATCAAGAAGAAATATTATCTTTTAAGTTGTCTTATTGATGCTAGGTGAATGTTGCTGTTTACGGTTGAGCAGGTATTACTGCTGATGGGGGAGGTTTGGTCAATTCATCATGTGGATACACAATGCACAGTGAGGGGAGAGGGGAGGCCAAAGGGCAGAGAAGAATTTTTATGTTTAGATTTTTCTTGTCTTGCCATAAATATGGATTTTATTTCACATTCTATATTACCTAGGAAGGATTTATCATATTGGATTCAACTATTTCTCTATTGATGGAGATCCAATTTCATGCTGCTATAAACAGTGCTGCAACAATCATCCTTGGACATTTTTCTTTCCAAATGATACTTTGTTTAGGATGGATATGAAAAGTGTGATTTCTGGGTCATTTCTGATCACTCACTCTTCAGTTCTCACCAACCTGGCTTCCATCCCTATCCTTCCATAAGAATTTTGTCACAATCACTCTCCATTTTGTTTTCCTGTCATCTTTCTTAGTCTCAAAACAGCATTTGATAGTTGACACACCTTCCTTTTTGAAATGTTTTTTTTTTTTGCTTTTGGGATAAAACCCTCTTGGTTTTCCTCCTTCCCCTCTGGCTTCCATTATGTCTCTTTTGTTGGTTCCCGCTCTACTTGGTCTCTAAATGTTGGGAGCTCATCAAGCTGTCTTGAGCCCTCTTTACTCTGGATTCTCTTCCTGGGTGATCTCACACATTTAAGAGCCATCTACATTACATCTTTCAAATTCCTATTCCAGTCCAGGCTAGTACCCGACAGTCTGCATAACATCATCTTAAATGTACACCACCAAAGCATGTCTTAATATGTCCCAAGAGAACCTGTCCCCCCCGCATCCTTAGCTTACTCATTACATGGCAACCCAACCACCCATTTGCTCAAGTCAAAAACCTGGTACTTACTCTAGAATCCTACTCCTAGACTTCCCTTGGACTGTCTTTCCTAAATGTTGAGTCCATACTCACTTTGTTCCCTCTCTCCCACCATCAACCAATCACAGGCATCATCATCTCTGGCCTAGGTAAATGCCAAAGCTTAAATGATTTTCTAGTTCTTTGCCTCCTTCTCCAACCCATTTTCAATACAGCTGCCAAAATGAACTCTTAATATCCAAACAAACATGTTACCTCAGGCTTACCTTTCAATGTCTTCCCTTTGCACCTAGAACAAGCCTTGGATGACTGGGTGCTGCCACCATCTGCCTCTATTTCATGCATCTCTGCTGGGTCTATAATGTACCAAGTTCTCTGACTCAGGGTCTTGCTGCATGCTGTTCTCCCTGCTGGGAAGTAGAGTGCCTGGCTCTTTGCTGGCCAGTCTTTTTTTCACCATCAGGTCTCAGCTTAGTCTCCTGTCAGAACCATTCCATCCCAAGCAGGTCCCATTAGTCTCAATTACTGTGCCGATTTGTTTTGGCCTCATAGTATATTCCACAGTCTGTTATTCATTAGTTTGCCTCCCTTTCTAGAATGTAAGCTCTATGAGAAGGGTGTCCTATTCACAGCTATATCCCTAGCCTAGCACAGTGCCTGGCACATAATAAGCATTCATTAATATTCTGAAAGTTCATCTAAGTTCAGTATCCTGATTTTCAGATGAGGAAAGAAACCCAGCTAAGGGCCCATCATTTTACCTAGTTATTACATTGTTACACTGAGCAGCAGTGTAATAGGTGAGCATGCACTCAGGCTCCAGACTCACTTGGTTTGAATCTCGTACCCTCCACTGACTAGTGTGATGCTGGGGATATTACTTAACCTCTTTCCCGGTTTCCTCACTGGGAAGTGGGGATTACAGTGCCTACTTCATAGAATTGTTGCAAAGATTAAATTAATGTAAGGATGGTGAGGAGCATATGATTTAATTCTGATGATTTTTTACTGTACAAATTTAAAAACTATTTCTGCAAGCATTCCTCCAGCCCTTTGGGTCTAGAACACAAGAAACAATGTTCTTTGAATGAAATTAACAGTAACGTCCACACTCTTTACTGCTTAGGCTGGAACTTCTATCTGGCCTATAAAACCAGTTTCTTAGATACTTGAGAGAATTAAATTCCCACAGTAATGTTTGTGGGAACTCCCTTGTGAGCCACCTATGAAGAATTCCTAACAGATAATAGAACTCCTTTACCATCAGCAAAATTGGTGCCTCACTGCAACCTTTGGGACAGGAATCTGAAACCAGAGATAAACAATTCCTGCATGGGCTAAACAATTCCTTCATGGGCAGACATCAATTTTGGTCATGAGGACCATTCAGAGAGCATAGGAGATCTGCTTGCTAGAACAAAAAATAATACTTTCTCTGTGCATAAGGTCAAAAATAATAAGAGAATTTTAACATATTACTCTATTATCTGCACATTGCCTCCAACAAGATTTTCCTGGAAGTACATGAAAAATCTTCAATCATCAGTGGCCTACAAGGTTAAAAAAAAAAAAAAGTGATCAAGAACATATGAAAATAACTAGGACATTAAATATCATCAAATGGCCAGTTTTCATTTATTTTGAAAACTATGCAAAGACACTAGACAGTTTTAAAAAGGGTACAGTTAATATTTTATTGTCACTTATCAGATGGCAGTTAGGTATATAGTCTTCATAGTTGATCCTTCCTTTTTGTAAATAAAAAAAATTACAAGTTTTAAACAGCCAAAGGCTGGTCATGTCTTCAGAAAACATGATTAGATTAATTCATTAATGGTGGCTTCAAGTTTTTCCTTATTAGCTCCAGAAAATTCACCCACCTGTTGAGAGAATATTGAATTGCCATTAGATGTAGCATTGCATCCCTGTTTTGTATATCAGATATGACCACAGAATGGGCCTGGGGAGGAGAGGAAGTATAAGCTTATTTAAAATTTACATCCATGGATAACAACACCCAGTTCTTTAAAGTTAAAAACAAACAAAAACCCCTCAAAAGTCAAGACTCAGTTTTTTTACACAAATACCTCTGAACAAAGATAAATGCACTGTGATATAAATACGAAGCACCAATCACAGGGATTAATCACCAAATCCCTGTGATTTTAGTTTTAGCAAAGATCAATTATCAATGAGATGTCACATTATGTACTTAATGAAGAATGACATATTTAAATATTCTTAAAACGAAAAAACGGGGATGTGCTTCCCAATGTGAAGGGTAAAGTCACTTCAGTTTCTTCTTTTATATATCATGCTTTCCTATTACCCAGCTGGTTTTCTTCAAGGTCAGATGTACCTACCTTCTGTCCCTTTTTAAAAAACTGGAAGGTTGGCATGCATTTGACTTCACACTCTGAAGCAACATCCTGGGGGGAAGGGAGGTGTAGAAAGAAGATAAAAATAAGACCATGAGAAGTGTAGAGCTCTGGTACCTGTGATCTAAACCCAGATTCTTTTTCCTGTTATGTACCCAGAACTCAGCATTAGGACTTTGTGCCAATTTTTATACGCTTAAACAAGGACTACAATGGCAGCACAAAAGCCAAATTGGTTATATTCTCAATTAAAATTCTAATTAATACGTACTCTCATCTTTGAGAGATACTAGAATCAGATACTATACAGTGACTCAAATTGTTTAATCGAATTATTCCCAGTTGTACTGGAGTGAGGTACATAGATGATGATCATAAAGGCGAACGTTTAGAGTTAGGGAGAGGAACAACTTATTTACAAAGGACTTGTTCAAGAATAAAGTCATGGTGATCTACACTGGTTTTTCTGTTATTGTTTTATAATCCCTACCTCTCAACACCTTGTTCACACCAGGTTTGGCGGGGGGAATGCCATGAAAATGGTTTGGTTTGGACAAGAGTTTCAAGTGAACAGGTACATTAGGGATCAAATACATCAGCTTGGCACTGCAAAGAGGATCAGGAGAGAAGTGAAGAAAGAACCACACAGCCCTAACTAAGCAGCAAAAGCTGTGGAGGACACCAACCATGGAGGCAGAACTCTGAGAAGCAGACCACAGAAACCAAAGAACTTTCACAGGAAAGGAAGGAAGGTCAGCTGAAAACACCGTGGTGACTTCCAGTTGGGGATTCGGGAATAAGGGGCATGGGAATTAAAAATGGAGTGGTCCTAGGACTTCCCTGGAAGTCCAGTGGTTAAGACTTCGAGCTTCCACTGCAGGGGGTGTGGGTTCGATCCCTGGTTGGGGAACTAAGATCCCATATGCCAGGCTGCATGGCCCCCCCCACCCGCCCTCAAAAAAAAGGAGCGGTTCCTGGATTGAGCCACCAGTCAATGGTAGCACACCAGCCTAACTTCACCTGTTCCTCTGCCGGGCAGAAAAGTGTGGTTTTACGTCTTTATGAAATTGCACGTGTCCTGTTGGCAGTCTGGGCAGGAAGGGTGGTGGACACTGCTGTTTCCAGATAACCTTTACTTTTTCTTTAAATGCTGGGCAACAAGAAGCACAAGGGCAGTAATGGCTGCAATAAAACGGCTAGTATGTACTGAATGTCTACTGTATTCCAGGCACTAAGTACTCACTGAAAGCAACAGTCATAAGGAAATTACCAAGCACCTGTGATAAGACCATCCAAATGAAGATCATAACATTTTAATTGTACCAATTTACAATTCCAGAAATTCCCTTGTAGTATGAGAATCCAGGATGGAAAACGGGGTGGAGAGTTGACAGGAAGACGATGAGCTGCACACGTCAAGGTTCTAGACCTTGAGGATGAGTAATCGGGAAACCAGAAGATGACAAGTTAGAAGGGTAGACGGACTGGTTTAGCTAAAAGGTTGGAAACTGGTTGTCTAGGGGACTGAAGCTGGTCTAGATATGTTACTTGGTTCATGTAAATGCTTAAAAAAAAAAAAAAAAATCTCTGAATTGCTTGAATATTTGGGAACACTGGGCCAGCCCCTCCCAGCACTTGGAGAGCAGCAGTTTAGTGCAGTCCCTTCCCTGTCTCTTCCTGACACTTGTAAGCCACCAGTTGGATACCATCTTTCATGCAAGCAGCTGGCAGAAGCCTCAAAAGAGGTGGGTGTTAGTTTTGTTTTTATAATACCCACAGTGGAAGGGTGGTGGTCTGGAAAGTGTGAGCCACCCCTTCCGCCACTTCTAATCATAGAAATGTACAGGGGGTGCAACTGACCTGCATCACATATGAAAGCATGCAAAACAGGACCTGGAGATAAGTAAGGAAGGAGGAGTACAAGGACCTTGAGCTCACCTCCTCTCTCGAGCACACCAACATCACAACTAATTGTTAAACAACCATCGACAAAGACTGGAACCTACCAAAAAAGATACTCCACATCCAAAGCCAACAGGACCTGGATACTGATCACAACCTTCAGATGAAAAAGCTAATCCCAAAGCCTTATCAGCAGAAAATACAGGGTCCCAATCAATGGAAATGATAGTCTAATTGCTGTTCTCAGATTCTGGATGCCTTATACCTCTTCTAGCCAGAGCTTAGCATTCCTGCATTGGTACAACTGCCTAACTTACAATAAAATAAGACAAAAAACTAGAAACAAGATAAATGCTCAGAAGTGGTGTCAATGCTTTGAGAAAGACTTGAAGTGTTTTTAAGTCATGTTCATACGTTTTAGGTCTTAAAATTGCAGTCAAGGGCTTCCCTGGTGGTGCAGTGGTTAAGAATCCGCCTGCCAATGCAGGGGACTCGGGTTCGAGCCCTGGTCCGGGAAGACCCCACATGCCATGGAGCAACTAAGCCCGTGCGCCACAACTACTGAGCCTGTGCTCTAGAGCCCACGCACCTAGAGCCCATGCTCTGCAACAAGGAAAGCCACCGCAACGAGAAGCCCGCGCACCACAACGAAGAGTAGCCCCCGCTCGCCCACGTGCAGCAACAAAGACCCAGCACAACCAAAAATAAATAAATAAAAAAATAAATAAATTTAAAAAAATTGCAGTCAAGTCTTTACATGGTAAATTTTTAAAGCATTAAGAAGTCTCTCTCATTGGGTAAGAAAGTGATTTTTTTAAAGGTGACGCAGGATTCTGTACCATAATTGAATTCACCACACTGGGCTTCTAGGTTATGCACATTCTTGTGAATAAATTCAGATGCGTCCCAGGGCAAAAAACCTTAAAGTTGCTCGGTTTAAGAAGATCATTTTCAATTGTAATTATTTAGGTAAGTATAATCTCACCTTTTTATGGTCCGAAAGCTGTCACTGTATGGATGGATCATTTTAACTCATCTGCTGGTCAATAATGTAAAAGGCTCAGATTTTGCCTAAGCATCTCTACACTATGGTTCAGTCCCCACCCATGAAAGTAAGCATTGCTAAGGGAATGAAAATATTCACTTTAAAGGCTCTAGATATACATGATTAAACCACCTCCTAATTTGAATGTGTCAGTTTTTTGTATGTATGTATCATAATTTTTGACATCCAGTTTAAGACTTTGCATGTAACAGGATCCATCTGCCCTTCCCTATGCCAGTCACTGAAAGCATGTGCTCTATTGGATTTAGAAAGAGACTCCAGTTCTGTGAGTGAACTGTTCAGGCCCATTTCTGCAATGGCCACAGAGAAAAACAGTTAATCAAATTCTTAAGAATATAAGAACTGGGGCAGTTAATGTGCTTGACAGTGTATCACTTCCACGTGTTCAGTATTTTCTAGAATTCATGTCTGGATTTCTTCTAGATTGTATCTGGGGGTAAAGAATGAGGTAGAGATGCAACATCTTAACCCCAAATGGTTAATCGTTAATACATGGTTTAATAGATTTGATTCTACCTTTTTGGACTTTTTAGTCTTGTCCATGGATCTACATACCTCCTCTGGTTACAAGACCACACTGTTTTAATTATTGCTGCTAATGTACTTTATGGGGCCTGCCCTTTCCCATCCTCTATGACTTCCCTCCTAATTAGTTTTTTAAAATATTTTCCAGGATTTTCCTGACTACATTATTTCAGAATGTCATGATCAATTTCCCAAAAACGTTGGATGAATCTAAGAGTACTAACTAGCATTTTAATAATACTGAGCCAACATCCTGGAAGGCAGTATATACCCATCTAGTAAAATCTTTTATGGACCTCAGTAAAGGTTAGTAGTTCTATAACTAATATTTGATCTCTACTGCCTGTTACTGTTTTATTTTTTTTTCTTTTGTTTCCTATTACTTGTTCTATGGACCAATTTGCCCACTCCTGTAGTGATTTGAAAGGCATGCACACTTAAAAATTAAGTAGTTACCTTTGAGGTTTTACCTTTGAGCTCAAATTTATCACTTCCCTCATTTAAAAACAGAAAGCTAGCCACTCTCTAATGACAGACCCAGGTCCTGCCATTTAAAAAAAAATAAACAACCTGGAACTTGTGTAGTCATATAAACACTGCCATAATCAGGATCCAGAACTCTTCCCTCACTCCCATAAAACTTCCTCAGTAGCTTCTCTGTGGTCAAATACTCCCCCTTAACGCGCCCCCCCCTACCCCGAGTCTGTTCCCCATCCCTATAGTTTTGGCCCATCTCAGATTTTTATTAGTTTTTATTAGTAAGTGTAATGAGGTTACATTTTACCTTATTAACTTTTGTTTCATTGGTTTCTAGCTCAGCACTCTGTATAGCCAAAATAACTTTAAATCTGCTGTTGTCACCTGTTATTAACTCATTCCTGGCTGTTCTCATAATGGAAACACATGGCATCCTAAAAGGTTGAAAAGCTATCAGGCCTAAGTTACTTTGCTTCTTTTTATAAGTATCATACTCTGTAGAGGTGGGAGCAGAGTCTGCTGTTAAGGAAATAAGATCAGTCTATCATTTTCAAAAGTAGTATTCACAGTTCGCTATGCATACAGAGTTGTTTTGTGTGTGTACCACATTATATGTCCATGCCTCCTAACTGTCCATTTGAATCTATTACACCTAAAAGATAATCTCTTCCAGCCCAAGTGTTCAGAGATTTTTCTATTAAAACTAGGTGCTGTTTACCCCAAAGATACTATAAACATTAAGTACCCTGAGTCTGCATGGACAGGAATTATCTGCATAAAAAATATAAAAACAAATTCAGTCCTAAAATATTCCATCTATTTTAATGATATGATCTAATACTCAAAATAATGAATTGATGTCATTTTTATCCCTCATCTGATTCTTTTCGAGCCAAAATCAGGGGATGGTTTTACCTACAGCATTCCAAAGCAACAAAAAGAAGATCCACTCATGTAATTCATAAATTCCATGGGGGGAAAAACAATTCATGGATTGATTATGAACTCCTTTTTGTTTGAATCACCTGCCTTGCTAACTCTGCTGAATGGTCAGGTCAGTAGGAACTGACAGACTATTGCTATGTGTATGGGGTGACCAAAGGGTTCTGGAATTCGATTTTTAATGCCACAAAAGGTTGATAAGGCTATTTAGATGGTGTAATAGTTGTCATTAAGAGTATTAAAAAACACACACAGACACACACAAAATCATATGTTGCTCAAAGTGTAAGGTCCCCAACTTATGAGAAGGTCACTTCAAGGTCTAGAGGTCTACATACTTTCAGGGTGATGATGAGGATGACAACCACGTAGTCTAAAGGAGGGGCTGTCATATTGAAGTCTGGGCCTGCTCTGCACACCTACTTCCCAAAGGTTTTGGATTGAGGCAGAGAGCATTGGTCCTGGACCCAGCACCGTACAGGGGCTAAATCCACAGGCTCTGCCTCAATCGACCTTTTTTTTTTTTTTTTGCGGTACACAGGCCTCTCACTGTTGTGGCCTCTCCTGTTGCAGAGCACAGGCTCCAGACGTGCAGGCTCAGCAGCTATGGCTCACGGGCACAGCTGCTCCGCGGCATGTGGGATCTTCCCGGACCGGGGCACGAACCCGTGTCCCCTGCAACGGCAGGCGGACTCTCAACCACTGCACCAGCAGGGAAGCCCTCAATCGACCTTTTACCCTTCTGTGTTGCAGTCCCATTATCTGTTCAGGGGGGATGCTGATAAAAATAGTTCTCATGGTCACTGCCTGGATGAAATGATACAATGTAGGCAGAGGGCTTAGTGCAGCCTCTAGCATATGTTAGTATTTCCAAATAAAAATGTATTCACTTGCTGTCTGATAGGGTCAGTACCAGTTTCTTTAGTCCCTTCCAGGTGCCATTTTCACCTGGCTAAGGTGACGAGATTAAAAAAAAATGTTAGGTTAAAATAGAGAGCAAGAGTTTTTTCACAAACACATGCTGTCTACTCTTACTTAAAACAAAAACCCAGGGCTTCCCTGGTGGCGCAGCGGTTGGGAGTCCGCCTGCCGATGCAGGGGACGCGGGTTTGTGCCCCGGTCCGGGAAGATCCCACATGCCACGGAGCGGCTGGGCCCGTGAGCCATGGCCACTGAGCCTGCGTGTCCGGAGCCTGTGCTCCGCAACAGGAGAGGCCACAACAGTGAGAGGCCCGCGTACTGCAAAAAACAAAAACAAAAACCCAGGACACATCAGAATAACTTTACTTGACAACCATACCAATTCATTCATTCTTCACCTACCACGGGTCAGACAGGTGTGCTGATAAAGAGGAAACAAAGGCGAATAAGACAGGGTCCCTGATCCCAAGAAACTGACAGACTAATGAAGGACAGACACAAAGATCATTATAGTAATAGCTAAGCTTACTGAATGCTTATCATGCGCCAGGCACTGCTCTAAGCCCTTCACAGGTCTTATCTCACGCGATCCTGACAAGTGCCTTATGATGCTGGATTAATGCTGCCATTTAACAGAGGCTCAGCCTGAGGCACAGAACAGATAACTTCACCAAAGCACACAGCTAATAAGGGATACGATCCTCCCACCGGACAACCATCAATCCACGAAAAAGAGGACACCAGGAGGACACAGAGGAAGGGAACTAACCTCATCTGGGCATAAAAGGGAGTAACTAGAGGAGAATTCCTGGAGAGGATGTGAAGCTTAAGTCAAGGAGCTTGTCCGGCAAGAAAGAAAGATGAGAAATGTGCTGGGAATAAGCAGTGTGGTACTGGGAGGTGCCCACAGGCTTAGAAAATACTGCCTATACGTTCCCCCACCCCCGGCCCCACCCTTTTTATAGACCCTTCTGGACCTTCTGCAGGACTTCCATGTTAGCTCAATGAATAATCAACCTTACAAGGTTGGTGGGGGCAGGTATTAAGACCTGGTCATAGAAGAACCAAGGTTCAAGGGATACGAGAATGAGCCTAAAGCAGCAGTCACTGGGCCAGGACTGGAAGCCACAGGTCTAGCACCTCTGTTGCCACTTCATACCCTAACCCACTCCTGCCCTGCTGGGGGCTAAGCAAACCTGCCCACACACATTTAAATCCCTGCTCTGCTACTCACTAACTGTAACTCCATGGTCAACCTGGGCATGATGACAGGACAAAGGATTAAATGAATCCATACTTGTTACGCACACAGAACAGTGCGCCTGGTCCAAAGTGCTAAACGAGCATTTGTTAAATTAAACCAATCTTGAAATGTTCCCCCAAATTCTTCTCTCAGCTCTCTCTAATCAGGCATCTTGGCGTTTGGTCTCTTCAATTTCTGTTTGTCGAGCATCTCAGAATGTTAGGTAGATTACTTGGGCTTTTAGAATGACAGGTGACTAGTAAAGATGGGTAACAGATGCCTTAACCATTTTATTTTAGGATGTGATGTACTTAGCTCCTGACATCTAGGATTAAGCTCATAATTGGCACAATTACCCGTTCTTCTGAAATAAACTTTTTAACTAGGGTTGTAATTCTAGTGTTTTACTTATTTATGAGAACAAGCAATGTGTAATTCAGAGAAAAAGGCCAATGCCAAAAGCTCAACATTATTCCAAATTTCCAGCCACATACCTGACAGTCATCCACATCTACTTCGAGGAACACTACGTTGGAATACTTTTCAGAGAGAGACTAGAAAATTAGAAAAAAAATCCACAAAGATTTAGCAGTGGGTAATGGCAGCCAACACACTCAAGCTTCTTAAATGGAAACTTACTTAAAAATAGGGACTAAAAGATCCCAATATTTAGGGACAGGTAAGCATAAAAGACATTTTCCCTGAATCAAATTCTCCTTGGTATAAAATAACTTGAAACATCAACTCTGATTCCTGAACTTCAAACAGGGCCCATGTTTCATTGTGAAGAAAAACAAAACCACTTAAGCCAACCAAATTAACTTCTGAAAGTTGTCTTCAATAGGCTGTATGTGTCAAACCTAAACTGTTATGCTATGATTTTTAGACCAAAGACCCGACAACAACAAAACCTCTAACTGTCCTTCTTTCCTAGCTTTGTGACCACCAACCCCAGACACACAAATAGTTTACAAAAGCAGAAGTTGGCTAATAAATACTTACATGAAAGAAAGGCTTGATCATTTTGCAAGGCCCACACCACGTGGCTGAGAAGTCGACTACTACGAGTTTCTCTCCTGCACTGTTCAAGGCTTCCTGAAAAGCATACTAAGGGCAAGAGAAAAGCAGATGTTAAGTTACGTTTAGTTCCAAAAGCCCTGATAAAATGCGACACAAAACACAATTTGGAGGTCCTGCTTTCAGGGCCTATTTTTTTAATAAAAAAAGGAAAACAGAGCATATAAACTGTTTGAGGAAATCCTACTGTGGTGTAATGTTATTTGATAAGATGAAACAAGTATGATGTATACAGTCTATCAATATTCATGTCTTCATAAATATAGAATATTAATTGGTTAATCCACATCCAAACTAAGTAAATGAAAGGAAAATAAAGACATTTGTATTAAAAATGTTTCCACATCTGGACTTCCCTGGTGGCGCAGTGGTTAAGAATCCGCCTGCCAATGCAGGGGACACGGGTTCGAGCCCTGGTCTGGGAAGATCCCACATGCTGTGGAGCAACTAAGCCTGTGCACCACAACTACTGAAGCCCATGCGCCTAGAGCCCATGCTCTGCAACAAGAGAAGCCACCGCAATGAGAAGCCCGCGCACCGCAATGAAGAGTGGCCCCCGCTCGCCGCAACTAGAGAAAGCTGGCGAGCAGCAATGAAGACACAACGCAGCCAAAAAACAAATACATAAATTTATAAAAAAAAAAGTTTCCACATCAACTCTAGGTATAATACATGGTAGACATTCACTAAATGCTCATCGATTGATCCAAGGAATCACACTTCAATTGAATAAGTCACAAAGGCACAGAATCTTGCAACTAAAACACCACAAGTTATTTTAAAAACTAAAACTTCTTGATTAAGCTAATATTGTCTATGGTAGAACATCCAAAAGGTCAAAAAAATAAATATCAAGGAAAAGAACCTTCTCCACACCCTTACACTCACTGTTGACATTAAGCATATGTCCTCATACTCTTTTTAGGGGAGTTTCCAGAATTGAGCTCATACATACTATCGTTGATTTCTGCCTTCATTGTTGACCAAATGAAAGTTTTAGTCCCTTATGAAGGGAATTTTCTTTGTTATTTTTCGTAAGCAATGCTTGTTGAATAAAATTCCACCAGTAGAAATGATCAAGAAATCCCTTACCACCAACCTCCTTGAATAATTTACCAATGGTTTTGATACTGTAACCCTAGCAACCTAACCTTCTAGTTAACAAGGGACGACTCTTTTTTAACCACAGTCAGCCAGCTGGTGCTGACCAAAACCAAGGCCATGAAGAGAAATCAAAACACAAACATCTATATCTGAAGTCTCGGTTTTCTTCAAGGGGAAAAAATGCCAGTCATATTGGTTTAATTAAAAACCACCACCACCACCCCCCTCCTTTGAAAGCTAAGAATCAGATCAGATTCGGTCCAAGTAAAGAAGAAAGTAAATAAAGCACCGTTAATGAAGAAAAAAAAAAACTAAAGTGAATTCCTCTGAAGTTACTTCTCTAGATTTCTAATTTCTGCCTCATGTTTATTGGGGAAAACAATTCACAAATGGTGTTTCCTGGAATGGTAGGTCATGACTTCTGTTCCCTTTTCAGTTATGCAGGTACAAACCTGCATACAAATAAACACACCACACCTTTGGGCGTGGGGAGGTGTGTGTGTGTAGTGGAGGTGCACACAGAGAGTAAGAAGTACAGAAATTGTTTTCCCAAACCATCACCGAGTTTTTCCAGATGAATTTCCTTCAACGCCTTCCCTAATGTGATTTTTTTAGGTCAAACCAGCCATTTTTTACTGCAAGATCCAGGTAAGACAGGGAAATAAAGATTGATAACGTCTGGTCAGATGAATACATGGTTTTGTGAACATGGTTGGCCCTCAGTAAATACAGGTGAGGTTACTCTCAACCTAGAATATTTTTCAGCAATAACTTTTGGCTTCACTGAACATGAGTCACAGAGCCAGGTATATGTAAGACTTCATGACAAGTTCTATTCTCTGGATACTAAAGTTTGTCTAAAACAGACATCAGTGTGAAAATGATTCAATACTATCTGACTAAGAAGCAAACCATAATTTCTAGCTCCCAGAAACTACCAGTGAGGATTGATAAAGGTCCCCATCACTAAAACAAACATTCTGAAAACAAAACAATGTATTTGGGGCAGATAAATAAGAGCAGCACCTAGCATCTCTTTTCCTAAACACACCCATTCCAAAGGTAATCAACAGGCAGAAGAGTGGTTTGTAAAAAAGCATTTAGCAAAGTGCCTGTGTGTTTAAGTTGGGAGTTCAAGAAAAGGCAGCAGGGACTTCCCTGGTGGCGCAGTGGTTAAGAATCCGCCTGCCAATGTAGGGTACATGGGTTCAAGCCCTGGTCCGGGAAAATCCCACATGCCGAGGAGCAAATAAGCCCATGCACCACAACTACTGAGCTTGCACTCTAGAGCCCGTGAGCCACAACTACTGAGCCCGAGTGCCACAACTACTGAAGCCTGCGTCCTAGAGACCGTGCTCCGCAACAAGAGAAGCCACTGCAATGAGAAGCCCACGCGCCGCAACAAAGAGTAGCCACTGCTCAACACAGCTAGAGAAAGCCTGCACACAGCAACAAAGACCCAACAGACAAAACTAATAAATTAATTAAAAATATGTATATATAAAATGAGTAACAATCCTGCAGCCTGTGGAACGAAAACCACATTCACAGAAAGACAGACAAAATGAAAAGGCAGAGGGCTATGTACCATATGAAGGAACAAGATAACACCCCAGAAAAACAACTAAATGAAGTGGAGATAGGCAACCTTCCAGAAAAAGAATTCAGAACGATGACAGTGAAGATGACACAGGACCTCGGAAAAAGAATGGAGGCGAAGATCGAGAAGATGCAAGAAATGTTTAACAAAGACCTAGAAGGATTAAAGAACAAACAAACAGATGAACAATACAATAACTGAAGTGAAAACTACACTAGAAGGAATCAATAGCAGAATAACTGAGGCAGAACAACAGATAAGTGACCTGGAAGACAGAATGGTGGAATGCACTGCTGCAGAACAGAATAAAGATAAAAGAATGAAAAGAAATGAAGACAGCCTAAGAGACCTCTGGGACAGCATTAAACGCAACAACATTCACATTATAGGGGTCCCAGAAGGAGAAGAGAGAGAGAAAGGACCAGAGAAAATATTTGAAGAAATAATAGTAGAAAATTTCCCTAACATGGGAAAGGAAATAGCCACCCAAGTCCAGGAAGAGCAGCAAGTCCCATACAGGATAAACCCAAGGAGAAACACGCCAAGACACATAGTAAGTAATCAAATTGGCAAAAATTAAAGACAAAGAAAACTTATTGAAAGCAGCAAGGGAAAAACGATAAATAACATACAAACAAGGAAACTCCCATAAGGTTAACAGCTGATTTCTCAGCAGAAATCTACAAGCCAGAAGGGAGTGGCATGATATACTTAAACTGATGAAAGGGAAGAAAGTACAACCAAGATTACTCTACCCAGCAAGGATCTCATTCAGATTCTATGGAGAAATCAAAAGCTTTACAGACAGGCAAAGGCTAAGAGAATTCAGCACCACCAAACCAGCTCTACAACAAACTCTAAAGGAACTTCTCTAAGTGGGAAACACAGGAGAAGAAAAGGACCTACAAAAACAAACCCAAAACAATTAAGAAAATGGTCATAGGAACATATATATGGATAATTACCTTAAACGTGAATGGATTAAATGCTCCAACCAAAAGACACAGGCTTGCTGAATGGATACAAAAACAAGACCCATATATATGCTGTCTAAAAGAGACCCACTTCAGACCTAGGGACACATACAGACTGAAAGTGAGGGGATGGAAAAAGATATTCCATGCAAATGGAAATCAAAAGAAAGCTGGAGTAGCTATACTCATATCAGATAAAATAGACTTTAAAATAAGGAATGTTACAAGAGACAAGGAAGGACACTACATAATGATCAAGGGATCAATCCAAAAAGAAAATATAAAAATTATAAATATATATGCACCCAACATAGGAGCACTTCAGTACATAAGGCAACTGCTAACAGCCATAAAAGGGGAAATTGACATTAACACAATAATAGTGGGGGACTTTAACACCTCACTTACACCAATGGACTGATCATCCAAAATGAAAATAAATAAGGAAACACAAGCTTTAAATGACACATTAAATAAGATGGACTTAATTGATTTTTATAGGGCATTCCATCCAAAAACAGCAGATTACACTTTCTTCTCAAGTGTGCACGGAACATTCTCCACAACAGATCACATCTTGGGTCACAAATCAAGCCTCAGTAAATTTAAGAAAACTGAAATCATATCAAGCATCTTTTCTGACCACAACACTGAGATTAGAAATGAATTACAGGGGAAAAAATCGTAAAAAACACAAACACATGGAGGCTAAACACTACGTTACTAAATAACCAAGAGATCACTGAAGAAATCAAAGAGGAAATCAAAAAATACCTAGAGACAAATGACAATGGAAACATAACGATCCAAAACCTACGGGATGCAGCAACAGCAGTTCTAAGAGGGAAGTTTATAGCTATACAAGCCTACCTAAAGAAACAAGAAAAATCCCAAACAATCTGACCTTACACCTGAAGGAACTAGAGAAAGAAGAACAAACGAAACCCAAAGTTAGCCGAAGGAAAGAAATCATAAAGATCAGATCAGAAATAAATGAAATAGAAACAAAGAAAACAATAGCAAAGATCAATAAAACTAAAAGCTGGTTCTTTGAGAAGATAAACAAAATTGATAAACCATTAGCCAGACTCATCAAGAAAACGAAGGAGAGGACTCAAATCAATAAAATCAGAAACGAAAAAGGAGAAGTTATAACTGACACCGCAGAAATACAAAGCATCCTAAGAGACTACTACAAGCAACTCTATGCCAATAAAATGTCCAACCTGGAAGAAATGGACAAATTCTTAGAAAGGTGTAACCTTCCAAGACTGAACCAGGAAGAAATAGAAAATATGAACAAACCAATCACAAGTAATGATATTGAAACTGTGCTTAAAAATCTTCCAACAAACAAAAGTCCAGGACCAGATGGCTTCACGGGTGAATTCTACCAAACATTTAGAGAAGAGCTAACACCCATCCTTCTCAAACTCTTCTAAAAAATTGCAGAGGAAGGAACACTCCCAAACTCATTCTATGAGGCCATCATCACCCTGATACCAAAACCAGACAAAGATATTACAAAAAAAGAAAACTATAAGCCAATATCACTGATGAGCATAGATGCAAAAATCCTCAACAAAATGCTAGCAAACAGAATCCAACAACACATTAAAAGGATCATACACCATGATCAAGTGAGATTTATCCCAGGGATGCAAGGATTCTTCAATATATGTAAATCAATCAATTCGATACACCATATTAAAAAACTGACGAAGAAAAACCACATGATCATCTCAATAGATGCAGAAAAAGCTTTGACAGAACTCAACACCCATTTATGATAAAAACTCTCCAGAAAGTGGGCATAGAGGGAACCTACCTCAACATAATAAAGGCCAGATACGACAAACCCACAGCAAACATCATTCTCAATGGTGAAAAACTGAAAGCATTTCCTCTAAGATCAGGAACAACACAAGGATGTCCACTCTCACCACTATTATTCAACATAGTTTTGGAAGTCCTAGCCACGGCAACCAGAGAAGAAAAAGAAATAAAAGGGATACAAATTGGAAAAGAAGAAGTAAAACTGTCACTGCTTGCAGATGACATGATACTATATATAGAGAATTCTAAAAATGCCACCAGGAAACTACTAGAGCTAATCAATGAATTTGGTGGTAAAGTTGCAGGATACAAAATTAATGCACAGAAATCCCTTGCATTCCTATACACTAATGATGAAAAATCTATAAGAGAACTTAAGGAAACACTCACATTTACCACTGCAACAAAACAAATAAAAATACCTAGGAATAAACCTACCTAAGGAGACAAAAGACCTGTATGCGGAAATCTATAAGACACTGATGAAAGAAATTAAAGATGATACCAAGAGATGGAGAGACATACCATGTTCTTGGATTGGAAGAATCAACATTGTGAAAATGATGATACTGCCCAAAGCAATCTACAGATTCAATGCAATCCCTATCAAATTTCCAATGGCATTTTTTACGGAACTAGAACAAAAAATCTTAAAATTTGTATGGAGACACAAAAGACCCCAAATAGCCAAAGCAGTCTTGAGGGAAAAAAACAGAGCTGAAGGAATCAAACTCCCTGACTTCAGACTATACTACAAAGCTACAGTAATCAAGACAATATGGTACTGACACAAAAGCAGAAACACAGATCAATGGAACAAGACAGAAAGCCCAGAGATAAACCCATGCACCTATGGTCGACTAATCTATGACAAAGGAGGCAAGGATATACAATGGAGAAAAGACAGTCTCTTCAATAAGTGTGCTGGGAAAACTGGACAGCTACATGTAAAAGAAGGAAATTGGAACACTCCCTAACACCATACACAAAAATAAACTCAAAATGGATTCGAGACCTAAATGTAAGACTGGACACTATAAAACTCTTAGAGGAAAACATAGGAAGAACACTCTTTGACATAAATCACAGCAAGGTCTTTTTTGATCCACCTCCTAGAGTAATGGGAATAAAAACAAAAATCAACAAATGGGACCTAATGAAACTTAAAAGCTTTTGCACAGCAAAGGAAACCATAAACAAGACGAAAAGACAACCCTCAGAATGGGAGAAAGTATTTGCAAACGAATCAACTGACAAAGGATTAATCTCCAAAATATATAAACAGCTCATGCAGCTCAATATTAAAGAAACAACCGAATCCAAAAATGGGCAAAAGACCTAAATAGACATTTCTCCAAAGAAGACATACAGATGGCCATGAAGCACATAAAAAGCTGCTCAACATCACTAATTATTAGAGAAATGCAAATCAAAACTACAATGAGGTATCACCTCACACCAGTTAGAATGGGCACCATCAGAAAATCTACAAACAACAAATGCTGGAGAGGGTGTGGAGAGAAGGGATCCCCTTGCACTGTTGTTGGGAATGTAAACTGATACAGCCACTATGGAGAACAGTATGGAGGTTCCTAAGAAACTAAAAATAGAATTACCATAGGATCCAGCAATCCCACTACTGGGCATATACCCAGAGAAAACCGTAATTCAAAAAGACACATGCACCCCAATGTTCATTGCAGCACTATTTACAATAGCCAGGTTATGGAAGCAACCTAAATGCCCATCGACAGACGAATGGGTAAAGAAGAAGTGGCCCATCTATACAATGGAATATTACTCAGCCATAAAAAGGAATGAAATTGAGTCATTTGTTGAGACATGGATGGATCTAGAGACTGTCATACAGAGTGAAGTAAGTCAGAAAAACAAATATCGTATATTAACGCATGTATGTGGATCCTAGAAAAATGGTACAGATGAACCGGTTTGCAGGGCAGAAGTTGAGACACAGATGTAGAGAACAAACGTATGGACACCAAGGGGGGAAAACCACAGGGGGGTGGGGATTGTAGTGTGCTGAATTGGGCGATTGGGATTGACATGTATACACTGGTGTGTATAAAACTGATGACTAATAAGAACCTGTTGGGGCTTCCCGGGTGGCGCAGTGGTTGAGAGTCCGCCTGCCGATGCAGGGGACACGGGTTTGTGCCCCAGTACGGGAGGATCCCACGTGCCGCAGAGTGGCTGGGCCCGTGCGCCATGGCCGCTGGGCCTGCGCGTCCAGAGCCTGTGCTCTGCAATGGGAGAGGCCATGGCAGTGAGAGGCCCGCGTACCGAAAAAAAAAAAAAATAAATAAATAAATTAAATTAAAAAAAATTTTTTAAATGAATAAAATACTATTAAAAAAAAAGAAGAAAATAAATGGCAGTGGCCATTCTTCAAAAAACTTGATTTCCTCCTCCTCACTTTTATAGTCCATTAAGCCACTTGGAGCTGAAATGGATCCCAGTGGCTCTAAACTACCAAAACCTCAGAGTTGTCTTGGATGGCCCACGGCACGAAGTCCATCAGGATGAAAAGCTAAAGTGTACTCAAAATTTACAAGAAACATTAGCTTAGCTTTTGATTGACTCTGGATCATAGTTTTGAAGATCAATTGATTATCAGGGACTTTGGGCCCCAGGCCACAGTGCTTTTCTGGGTAATGAATTTCCTGTCATCCTTGTACCTCTTGGTATTGATGAGGGGAGGAGGGTGCCACAATTACGAGAACTAAAAGAGGGAAAGACTGAAATGTGCTCCAGGAACCAATTTTCTGCTTGTAGTGTTTGAATTCTGAAACAATTCATATAGACCAAAGATTTCTCACTCCTTTCATAGGTTTTCAGATGTTCTACTGATGAGGTCACCAGACTCTGCAGAAGACCACCCGCTCCTCCCCTCATAGACTGTTGTTTGTCACTCAGTAGACACTGAATAAAAATATGTGGAAAAAAATATGAAGGCTCTCTCTTTTCTTTTCTTCTTTTTTTAAATAAATTTATTTATTTTTGGCTGCATTGGGTCTTCGTTGGTGCACGCGGGCTTCTCTCTAGTTGCGGCGAGCAGGGGCTCCTCTTCGTTGTGGTGCACAGGCTTCTCACTGCGGTGGCTTCTCTTGTTGCAGAGCATGGGCTCTAGGCGCATTGGCTTCAGTAGTTGTGGCATGCGGGCTCAGTAGTTGTGGTGCACGGGCTTAGTTGCTCTGTGGCATGTGGGATCTTCTCAGACCAGGGCTCGAACCCGTGTCTCATGCACTGGCAGGGGGATTCTCAACCACTGCGCCACCAGGGAAACCCAAGGCACTCTCTTTTCAACCAATGAAAAGGTTGTTAATAAGTCATAAAAGGTTCACATCCCTTGACCCTGCACTCAAGACCCTAACCTGAGGAAACAGCCTGAACTCTGTATAAAGCCTTATGAACAGAAACATTCACTGAAGCGTGGAAAACTGCCCAAATGTCCAGCAATGTCTTCAGATATTGAAATGATCGCAAAAAGCTTCTAATTACACGGAAAGTGTTCAGGCTAAATTAGACGACAAACACACAGCTCGGAAATAAAAACAACCTCAACTATTTTGTGGTTGCGTCTAGGAAATAGAAGATCTCTCTTCCCAAACTTTCTACAATGATCTTTATGTTTTCTGGTTGTAAAAGGAACAAAAAGATAAGGAACCATTAACAGACAAACTTCCATTTCCTAAGCTAACCCCAGCACCTAAACCAGGTCGGGGCACCCGACCCGCCTTTCCCCTGCTTTACTGGGGTGGGCGGTATCTCAGGGTAAACGGTTTCGTCCCACTGTTTGAGCAACATCAGTTTTCTCCCACTCAGTTTTGTGCCTTTGCATTTAACATCCACTTCTTGAGGGGCCACAGTACACCAGACACTGTTAGGCTGTGAGTTTTCCAAGCAGGAGGGTATTAAGTTTGCAATAACACTCGACATGGAACACTTTTTGTCTTGGGCATTCCTAAAAGGACAGAACCGCCGTCTGGGTACCCGAAAGCCGACGAGCACACAACGGGGCGCGGCCGCTCTCAGGGGCACTCCTGGCTCCAGCGAAACCCACCGACCACGAAATTCACCGTGGGTGAATCACAGATGGGTAGGGCAGTGAAGGTCCCTAGGCCCAGCCTCGGGGACTGAGTCATTCCAAAGCCAGAGCTGCCGGAAACACGCCCTGCGCCGCAGGAGGAGGAGTCCCGAGGGCGCGGCCCGGACTTCACCTCCTTGACGCCACCTGGGCCCCTAGGGCCGGACTTGTACACGCGAAAGGGTTCGGGGGGTGTCTCCAGCCCGGAACCGCTCCCTTCGCGCGGATGCAGCACGCGTCAGCTCTGCGGCCGGGCAGTGCTGGAGGCAACCGGGGGTGTCCGGCCTAAATCCACTCCCCAGGGAGCTCACTGCACCCAGCGCGGGTGGATCGCGCCGCTCCCCGGGGAGAGAGTGGCAGCCAGCAAGCCCCGGCTTCCTCCAAGGAGCCCTCCACCTCCTTGCCCGGGCCCGTGTCCGGATACAAATGAGGGCCAAAGGCAGACTCCCTCCATCCTTTACCCAATCGCGGTTTCCCGGCTGGGGTGGGGAGGGGGCGGAGGCGCAATGGAGGACTCCAGGGCGCTCCTCACGCGCGTGCATCCCCCGGGCGCATAGGTTACCCGGACCTAGCCCTCCAGGGCACGCTCCACCGCCCCGGGAGCGCCCAGGCCCGGGCTTCTCGCAGTCCCAGGTCGAGTCGCCGCGTCCCCTCCCTCCAGGGATGCGAAGGGGCGGCCTGCCCACCTCCGGCCCACCGCCTACGCCACCTGCCGGGGCTGCGCGCAACGCCCTGGCCGGCCCCGGAACGCTTACCTTGCTCTCAATCTGCTTCACCATCTTGGCTGCTGCGGTCTGACTAGCGACCTTACACTAGAACACACGGAAGCGGATCCAAGGCGCCGAACGAAGCTTGGAGAGCGCGCAGCCCGCTTTCCCTTTATAGCAACGGTGGGCGGGGCGGGCGGGCGCGCGCGGCGTAAGTGTGGCGGGGGCGCGCCCGCTGGGGCCTCCTGGGCCCGCCAAGGCGTCTGGGCTACGCCCCGCCTCCCGGATGCGGCCGGGCGGGGGCGGGACCGCCGTCAGGGGCGGGGCCGGAGGGGCAGGGCTGGGGCGGGCACGGGGCGGAGCTCCTGGGAGTCTTCTGGGCTGGAGGCCTTCGGCGCCTCCCACCTGTACCCCACCTGGGAGTGGGGATGCGTGACGTAAAGGGCGCCTGCACTATGCATGGCGGGCGGAGGCCACCCCATGACCTACAGGGTCACCTGGGAAGGGACCAGCCAGGCCTTAATCGGACGCGCCCAGGCTCGAGAAGAGGCCACCTACGATTTCTCGGAAAGGCCCGTCGCACCCCTGCCCGCCAGCCCCGCGAACCCCACAGAATGCTGAGTAACGATCACCAGGAAGTGTTTCTGCTTGTGCACCTCCGCCTCCTTTCCGGAGTTTATCGCGAAGGTTCTCTTCTCTTCCCTCCTTCCTGTTTTTTTCACTTTAACGGGGAAACTGCTGCTCCAGCGTGACACAGCATTTTAGTGCGGTAGTGACGGCCGGGAAGTGGCTGGGATCCTGCGAAGCAGACAGCTAATGCGGGTTGAACGTCCCGCCAGAGTTACGCAGTTGTGACCCTGAGCAGGCGTTGACCTCCCGGTGCCTCAGTTTTCCTTTCTGTAAAATGAGAATCATGATGGTCCCTAACTCCTGGCGGTGGTGTTTTGAGGATTAAATAAAGTGCTTGTAAAGTGATTAGGAGAGTGCTTGGCACATGGTAGGCACTCAAAAAGTAGTTATAATTAAAGCTGTTGTGAGCACTAATTAGTCGTGCTTGGTGTCATGTGTTGGCAGGACTGGGGATTGTGGAAGGCGATTGGGGATTGTTAACTGGCATTGTGAAGCCAGGCGGGAAGCTGGAAGTGGAAACGGGCAAGTTGTTGAGCTGGAATGAGAGCCAGGAGGCTGGAAAGGAGTGGGATGCTGTTGGGGTAAGAGGGCCGAGGCATGATTTTTCAGGTGGAGGCACTCTGGATGCAGCTTATCTAGGTGTGATTGGCTGGGATGGTGAAACTGCTCCCTGGCTTCCTTCTGTCTGCTCTTCCAAACAGAGAGGAGGGAAGGAAAACAGGTTTTGAACCTCTTGTGCAAAGTTTCTGGAAGGTTGAGGAACACAGTCCATGGGTAAGGATATAGACAAGGGACACATTCTAAAGACAGTCCTAGACAGAGGGAGGATGGGCTGGCTTGAATGCAGCAACCTTCCCGTAGAGAATAAGACTAGTGGGGCAGAGAAGAGGCCTTACGGGGTACCAGGAGCACAATACAAAATTTGCTTTGCTTCTGCTGTGTCTTCAGCCCAACTTACATCCCAGCTTCTGGGTCTATTAGTTGGTACATTTACATGGGAGATGACAATAAATATTTGAGCTGTAGGAAGTGGAGGTACAGATCTCCAATGGCCATCCAAACCACCCTCAGCTGACATCTCCTCTTCAAGGACCTTCCAAATGTCCAGGACCGAAGTAGAGGGGGGGGTTATGGGGGATGCTACAATTACAGGCAACAGGGTACTGGCAGGTGAGCATGTGTATTAAGAGCCTGGACTCTGCAATTAGATTCCCTGTCCTCATACCCACTCTACCACTTAGTGTCTGGGTAGCTCTAGACAAGGCTAAACAGCCTTCCTATGCCTCAGTTTCCTCACCTATAAAATGGGGATAATAATACCCTGTGCTACTAGAAGGGTCAAGTGAGCTAAAATATATGTAAAGTTCTTAGAACCATGCCTGGTACACAGTAAGTGCTACATAAAACTGTGTTTACAGGCTATTAATAGGATGGTGACATTCCTCTGGAATGATGGCAGAGGTGGAAGGGGAGACTGTAAAACAGGTGTCAAAGTGCTAAGTGAATTAAGTTATCAGGAAATTCGTAATGAACAGTGAGCTCGGTAACATGAATCTCAAAGGAAAAGGATTTTTTTTCCCCCTCAGAGGGTGAAAGAAAAGTGGGCTAGACTTGGCCCTACCCAAAGAGGACGGTCCCCTGCTTACAGGGACATGGGAAACTCAAGTCCTTAGGATTTCAGTTGGGGCAAGGAGGTAACATCCTGTGGGGAGAGTGAGATGCAGGGGAATCGCTGGGACAGCCCAGTGAGGGAGGATCTGTTTGTGCAGAAAGGTAGGGGTGAGAAGAGCGAGAGAGAGGGGATGATATAAAGGCCTTTCTTTGGGAGGTTGGTTCTGTGTATTAGTCAGAACTCTCAGTTGTAAGGAGAAATTCCAGCTCAAACGGACTTAAACCAAAAAGAATTAGTAACTCATACAAGTAGGAACTCCAGGGGCCTAAAGCTGTCACAGGAGCACCATAGTTATTGTTTCATTCTCAGTGGGTTCTCCACCTAATGCAGGACTAGCCCCTCCAGGCTTAGGTCCCTACCATTTTAGTATCCCCGAAGAAAGGGCACTCTTCTGAACCCCTGCTCTAGTAAGTGCCCTGGAGGCTGACCTTCATTGACTTGAGTTGGGGGTAGAGGAGGGAATCAGCCTTGCTTGAACCATTTATTTCAACTAGGAGTGAGCAAATTCCAGGGGGTTACCAGAGAAAGGGGAAATGCATTTTGGACAGACTAAAACGGTATTTCTATGTTGTCAAGAAAAGCAGAAATGAGGAGCTTGGGTGATGAGCTTGCTTCAAGTTTCTGGGTCAGCTCAGTCTGAGGCTCCCTGAGGGACCGGAAAACTAGGTTTGCTGTCTTTGTTCAGGTTCGAATTTGAAGAAGATGCAGCTCTAGGGCTTCTGAGCAAGCTTCTCTCAGATCACACATTTCTCTAAGTATGAACCCTGACCGCCTCATTCAGCATAGCTGAAGGTACAGTGATGATACCACAGACTCCTGGACCACACCCAGGATCACAATCTTTTGAGGTATATCCCTGGACTCTACATTTTAAAGCAGAGTCCCAGGTGATTAGGTACACTAAGATTTGATAAACTTGGCCTTGGGATCTCCAAAGGGAGGCCAACAATTAGTGAAGCTTAAAGATTGTCTAGCAAGAGAGTTGAGATGAAGACACAAAAGTGAACATGTAAGTGATACGAAATTGGGAGCTCAAAATACAATGGTAAAGAAGGAAAAGGAACCAATACAAGTGTCGAACAGTCATTCAGTGCCAGGCCTGGAGCTGGGTATATTGCATCATTCTTCTCAACATCCCCTAGGAGATAGATTTAATTCTTCCCATTCTACAGACAGAATGAAGGGGAGAAAGTGCCAGCACAGTTTTCAAGCCAGCCCATCTACATGTCTTGAATTTCCTCATGCCACCAGTGACAAATATCTAACATTCCTTATACCAATTTATGAACTCTAACTATAAGGATATTTGACTATCTTGCAGAAACTCCCTCTAGATCATCAATTCCTGTTTGGGGATTTTCAGATGCTGATTTAAACACCCCAGGAGTAGACTCCTAATTAGGTACTTAAACTGTTAACTGTTTAGATTTTTAAAACTAATATACATATAAATACATTCCACAATTTCAATGCTAAGTATTTTAATGTAAACTTCAGTATAATAACCCCTGTGAGTAGCCTGCACACCACTGCTCTTTATATCCCTTCATCTGGTGCAATCGCCCCCCTCCCTGCCCTCTCAAACCCTTTCACTGTGTACCTTGCTGAAACTAGCTGGATTCAGCAGCACCGATATATTGTTAGCCTCTTCTCAGATGTTTCTTTTACCTTATCTGAAACTTCTGCTCTTCTCAAGTGTGGGCTCCATGTACACCAGGGCCCAGGAAGTCAGGCAAACCCCTCCTCTTGCTGCTTCCAGATTCCTTCTCCTTTTCCAAGAAGCCCATGGATGGCTCTATTTTAAAAAAAAAAAAAAAAAGGAAAGAAGGAAGAAACTTGACCCTCACCTCACACCATACAACAAAATAACTCAAAATTTGGGGCTTCCCTGGTGGCGCAGTGGTGGAGAGTCCACCTGCCGATGCAGGGGACACGGGTTCGTGCCCCGGTCCGGGAAGATCCCACATGCCGCGGAGCAGCTGGGCCCGTGAGCCATGACCGCTGAGCCTGCGCATCCGGAGCCTGTGCTCCGCAACGGGAGAGGCCACAACAGTGAGAGGCCCAAGTACCGAAAAAAATAAAAAAATAAAAATAAAAAAACTCAAAATTTAGTATACAACTTCTAGAATAAGATGTTGGAAATAAATCTTTGCAACCTTGGGGCAAATATTTCTTAGGCAGAACACTGAAATCGCTAACTATAAAAGAAAAACCTAATAACTTTCACTTCATTAAAATTTGAAACCTCTACTCTGAAAAACAATGCTAAACAGCTGGTAAAAACACGGCAATAACTGGAACACACACTTCTCAAAAGAAGATATCTGAGTGTCCAATAAGTATGCAAACAGAAAAATGCTCGACATCATTAGGCATCAGGGAATTTCAAAACCACAGTGAGATACCACTTTGTACCCACTAGACTGGTAACACCACATGGTGGTGAGATTGTAGATTAACTGGAAGTAATTTTGATACATTGCTGATAGGAGCGTAAAACTGGAAAACAGTTTGGTAAATTTGTTTTTTCCTTTTTTTTTTAAAGTAAAGTTAAACATACATTTAACATATGGCCCAGTAATTCCACTTCTAGATATTTACCCAAAGGAAATTAAAACACAAATCCACACAAAGACTTGCATATGAATGTTCATAGCAACTTTATTCACAGTAGCCCCAAACTAAACCCAAATGTTCATCAACAGGTGAAAACTATTACTAATACCACTAATGGAAGTGATATATCCAGATGATAGAATACTCCTGAGCAGCAAAGAGAACTACTATATATACAATAAACTGGATGAATATCAAAAATACTATGCTGAGTTGGAAGAAACCAGACAGAAAAGACTACATACTGCAAAAATCTATTCATATGAAGTTCTAGAACAGGTAAGACTAATCTATAGCGACAGAAAGCAAAATAGCAGTTTCATGATGCTGGGGTGGGGGGGATTGCCGAGAGGCATAGGGAAATTTTTGGTGATTATATAGATCTACACATTTTTTACAATTCATGGAACCATGCACTAAATAAAGATGGGTACATTTTGTTTATTATGGGTGCAAACTCTATCCGCAATAAAGTTGATTTAAACAGCTGAACTGTAGTCTCTGAATAATCCTTTCTGGTCACAGAAGCCATCCTTAGGACATTACAATACTCACAAAGCAACAGAGATGGGATAAATTGGAGCATTTAGGCAGTGCTCTAATTTGGACCACATAAGTTGTAAGCATGGCTAACCAAGACAGTGCATGCAAAAGTAGATATCCTTTTATATGAAGTAGACTTCATATAGGATATAAGATGTTAAACATATACAATCTAATTGGTCTGACATACCCTACTTACTCTAAATCCAGCGACATGGAGAACCACTGAGGGAAAAATACAAGTAAAACCTGGTGGACTCCTTATAAAGGGCCACCTTGGGAGAGTCTGAGCCATCCACAGTGAAGAAAGCACATAGTTAAGAAAGGTAGGGTAAGACTCCTCACACCCCCAAATGAGGGAAAAAACAAGGATGTCCACTCTCACCACGTCTAGTCACCATTGTACTGCAGGTTCTAGCCAGAGCAATTAGGCAAGAAAAAAAAAAGCATCCAGATTGGAAAGGAAGAACTAAAGCTATCTCTATTTGCAAATGACATGATCTTGTATACAGAAAATCCTAAAGATCCTAAAAACTATTAGAATAAGCAAGTTCAGCAAGGATTCAGGATATAGGCTCAGTATATAAAATTCAAAAGGAATGAATTACTTGGACATAATTCAATAAGAAGTGTGACACTTGTACAGTGAAAACTGCAAAACCACATTGAAAGAAATTAAAGAGTTAAATGAAAAGACATCCCATGTTCATGGATTGGAAGACAATATTATTAAGATGTCAATACTTCCCAATTGATCTATAGATTCAGTACAATCCCTATCAAAATCCCAACTGTGCTTTTTGGCTGAAGTTGACAAGCTGATCCTAAAATTGATATGGAAATGCAAAGGAAACACAGAATAGCTAAAAGAATCTTGAAAAACAAGAGAAAAGTTGGAGGACTCACACTTTCTAATTTTAAAACACTACAAAAGCTACAGTATTCAAAACAGTGTGGTAGTAGCATAAGAATAGACATATAGGTCAGTAGGACAAAATTGAGAGTCCAGAAATAAACCCATAAATCTATGGTCAACTGACTTTCAACAAGGGTGCAAGACCATTATGGGGAAAGGACAGTATCTTCAGCAAATGGTGCTGGGACAATTGGATATCCACATGCAAAAGAATGAGATTGGACCCATACCTTATACCATTGACAAAAATGAACTCAAAATGGATCAAAGACCTAAATGTAAGAGCTAAAACTATTAAACTCTTAGAGGAAAACATAGGTATACATTTCTGTGACCTTGGATTAGGCAATGATTTCTTAGAGATGACACCAAAAGAACAAGCAACCAAGTAAAAAATAGACAAATTGGACTTCTTCAAAATTAAATTTTTTTTCTCCAAAGCACACCATCAAGAAAGTGAAAAGACATAGAGTGGGAGAAAATATTTGTAAATTACGTATTTGATATGAGACTTGTATCTAGAATACATAAAGAACCCTTACAACTCAACAGTAAAAAGACAACTCAAAAAAAAATTGGCAAAGGATTTGAATTGACATTTCTCTAAAGAAGATAGACAAATGGCCAAGAAGCACATGAAAATATGTTCAACATCATTAATCATTACAGAAATGCAAATCAAAACCACAAAGAGATACTACATCACACCCACTAAGATGGCTATAATAAGATTAAAACAAGTGTTGGTGAGGATGTGGAGAAACTGGAATGCTGATACACTGCTGGTAGAAATGAAAAATGGTGCAGCTGCTGTGAAAAACAGTTTGGCAGTTCCTCAATAAATTAAACATAGAGTTACTATATAATCTAGCAATTCTGCTCCTAGGTATATACCCAAAAAAGTTGATAATATATACATACACACAAAAAAACTTGCACGTGAATGTTCATAGCAGCATTATTCTTAATAGCAAACATGTAGCAATAACCCAAATATCCATCAATTAATGAATGAATAACAAAATGTGGGATAGCCATACAACAGAATATTTTTTGGCCATAAAATGGAATGAAGTTATGATACATGCCACAATAAAAATGAACCTTGAAAACATGCTAAGTGAAAGAAGCCAGACAGAAAAGGCAAGTAGTATATGATTCCATTTATCTGAAATGACCAGAACAGGCAAATCCATACAGTCCATTAGTGGTTCCAGGGAGTGGGAGGAGTAGGAGATGGGGAGTGACTACTAATGGATATGGAGCTCATTTCTTTTTAAAAATTTATTTAATTAATTTATTTTTTGCTGCGTTGGGTCTTTGTTAATGCGTGCGGGCCCTCCCCAGCTGTGGCAAGCAGGGGCCACTCTTCACCACGGTGCGCAGGCCTCTCACTGCAGTGGCCTCTCCCGCTGAGGAGCACTGGCTCCAGGCGTGCGGGCCTCAGCAGCTGCAGCACGCGGGCTCAGTAGTTGTGGCTTGCAGGCTTAGTTGCTCCGCGGCACGTGGGATTCTCCTGGAACGGGGCTGTAACCCATGTCCCCCGCAGTGGCAGGAGGACTCCCAACCACTGTGTCACCAGGGAAGAAGTCCTGGAGTTCCTTTCTGAGGTCTTGAAAATGTTCTGAAGTTAGATAATGGTGATGATTATACAACTTTGTGAATATGTTAAAAACCATTTAACTATAAAACAAAAATAAAGATACCTATTGTGCCTTCACCAAATCATCTAATATAAATAAATATGCTCTGCAGATTATAGAAAAAGAAATGAAAACCCTTCCTACAGAAGCTGGCTGAGTCCAGTTCCTCTAATTGTACTTTGGAAATTTTATTTCTCCAGAAGGTAGAGAGATAAAATGTGGGTAGATTATCTTTGCCCGGTGCCATTAACAACTGGTCTAGAGGTAAAAGTGACCCTGACTCTTGTGGGAAGGACAACTTGCTTATCTATAACCACCAGTCAATCAGGAGTACATATTTTCGATTATCTGCTCCTTACCTACATGGCTGCTGGTGTGCTACACCGTTCATTGGAACTCTATTAAACAATCCAACTATACACAAGTATCCTTACCAGCAGATAAACTTTAAGGGAAAGAGGCTGATGCCATAAAAGAATTTTACTTGGCTGGAGCCTTAAGACATAAAAGAAGTAAGACTTCATTTGAAATACATGATTGTCTAGGATGTCTAATCCTAGAACTATTTAGAAATCACTTTACAAGGAAGTAATTCAGTGGTCCAACAAGTGCATTCAAGATTATTCCTGATGTTGGCAACTTTGAGGGTACAGTCAAGGTGTCACAAGCAAAGATGTAGACACATTATTGGTTGGGTTTTTCTGTTATATTGGCCTTTACCTTTTGTTTATCTTTGTCACTTGGCATATGTTTGTGAGGCCTGTGTTCTCTCATGATTCTCCTCTTAGAAAAATAGTGTTAGTCTTTAATTAGAATCTTTATCAGCAAAGGGAACTGAAGAGACAACAACATTCAAAAATGAATCAGGGCTTCCCTGGTGACGCAGTGGTTAAGAATCCTCCTGCCAATGCAGGGGACAAGGGTTCAAGCCCTGGTCCGGGAAGATCCCACATGCTGCGGAGTGATTAAGCCCGTGAGCCACAACTACTGAGCCCCTGTGCCACAACTACTGAAGCCCCCGTGCCTAGAGACTGTGCTCCACAATAAGAGAAGCCACCACAATGAGAAGCCTGTGCACTGCAGCACAGAGTAGACCCCGCTCGCCACAACCAGAGAAAATGCCACGCACAGCAATGAAGACCCAACACAGCCAAAAATAAACATAAAAAAACCAAAGAATCATTGTAGTAACTTTTACTGGATTCATGTGAGATCACCTTTGTTTTGCTCATAAAGGATATCTTTTTTTTTTTTTTTTTTGCGGTACACGGGCCTCTCACTGTTGTGGCCTCTCCCGTTGCGGAGCACAGGCTCCGGACGCGCAGGCTCAGCGGCCATGGCTCACGGGCCCAGCCGCTCCGCGGCACGTGGGATCTTCCCGGACCGGGGCACGAACCCGTGTCTCCTGCATCGGCAGGCGGACTCTCAACAACCGCGCCACCAGGGAAGCCCCATAAAGGATATCTTTACTCCAATAAAGCGCTTGGCATTTCCTCAATTCTACTTCACTGCTACTGTCCTGGTTCAGAGCACTTCATCTCTTACCTGGACCACAGCCATACCCTCGTGACTCATCCCCCTTCTACCATGCTTGCTCCACTATGATCCATTCTTTACACATCAGTATGTATATCTGATGTACACGTCACACCTCTGCTTGAAACCAACCCTTCAATGATCTTTTCATTGCTCCCTGAATAGAACGCAAATACTGCCTATGGTCACAAGAATGGAAAACAGACTTAGATGTGCAGCTCTGATCAGACCTTGTCAGGAGCCAAAATTCCTTGTAGAAATACAAGGACTGAGGAATAGGGGTTTTATCTGTACTTACTTCAAATCCCCTTTTGTTTTCTTTTTTGATTGCAGAAACTAATAAATACTTTGTCGAATAACAAAGTGGCCTGTTTTATGGTAGCAGTTTCCATGGTAACACAATTCAGAAACAGTGGTAGAAACATTGAGTCTTTTCTCCCCTTCAATGTATCCCTCTCACAATTTACAGGACGTTTATTTTAGTGTTACTCACACTTAGTCATTTTTTCTAGAAACACATTTAGAAAATCATTCGTTTTTCTAGTGAAATCTGATAACTGAAACATATAATCTAGCACAGCCCCATCTGCCGACCCCAAATCAAACAAACCAGTATTTCAATACCATTTAATCTTTTTTTTCACACCTTTATTGGAGAATAAATGTTTTGTTAGCTTCTGCTATACAACAAAGTGAATCAGCTACATATATACATATATCCCCATATCCCCTCCCTCTTGAGCCTCCCTTCCATCCCTCTAGGTAGTCACAAAGCATTGAGTTGATCTTGTGCTATGCAGCAGCTTCCCACTAGCCAACCATTTTACATTTGGTAGTGTATATATGTCAATGCTACTCTCTCACTTCATCCCAGCTTCCCCTTCCCTCCCTGTGCCCTCAAGTCCATTCTATACGTCTGCATCTTTATTCCTGCCCTGCCACTAGGTTCATCAGTACTGCTTTTTAAAATTCCACATATATGTGTTAGCATACGGTATTTGTTTTTCTCTTTCTGACTTACTTCACTCTGTATGACAGCTTCTAGGTCCATCCACATCACTACAAATAACTCAATTTCGTTCCTTTTTATGGCTGAGTAATATTCCATTGTATACACGTGCCACATCTTCTTTATCCATTCATCTGTTGATGGACATTTAGGTTGCTTCCACGTCCTGGCTATTGTAAATAGTGCTGCAATGAAAATAGAACTACCATATGACCCAGCAATCCCACTACTCAGCATATACCTGGAGAAAACCATAATTCAATACCATTTGATCTTGAGTTGAGGGCAGGGTTTTGTGAAATAACACTTTCTGAACATTTTCTCAAAATTGTTCATAGATCTCAAACAGATAACAATTATATTTAACTTTTAATCATTCCCACCTGAAAACAAGCCATGACCTCTTAGCGGAAATGTGGTCTGACCACCAAACACTTAAATATGAAGCAAAAAATGAACTGCAAGATGACTGAATTAAAAGGCACTTGAGGGACTTCCCTGCCGCTCCAGTGGTTAGGACTCCCCACTTCCACTGCAGGGGTACGGGTTCAATCCCTGATCAGGGAACTAAGATCCCACAAGCTGTGCAGCGCAGCCAAAACTAAAAAAATTTTAAAAAATTAAAAAATAAAAGGCAGTTGATCTTGTAAATTCTATGATTTTGGAAGAAATTATGCCCTTCAGGAAAAACAAAAACACAAAGAAGTGTGGTTCTAGAGTTGCTTCTTTTGGTAAAACTTCCCAGATTGCTTGGAAAGCAAATACAATATCATAAAATTAGAACAAAATAATATTGTAGCCTTTCCATATTGGTTGCTTCCATATTGCTCTTCCCACAATGGCCACATTCCTTTGATGGGGAGGAGACAGAGACAGGTGAGGTGATTTGCCTGAAGTTACAGCAGGAGACCCTGGATGAGACTCTACCCAACAGTGATCCAGAGATCCAAGGCCTTGGTCCGAGGCCTGGCTGTGACTATTCTTCATGATGGACAGTCTCACACTCGCATGTGGAGGGAAAACCAATTGTATCACTTCAGCTCTGTCCCGAGTGACAGGAACACTCTGACCTTAGAAAAGGGAATTTGGCAATTCCAGGGGTAGGTCTGGCTTCAGTTATGACTTGCTGAAGGTTAAGTGATGTTACCAGGACCTAGTTTCTCTTTGATCTTCTGGCCTCTGATTGGCCCTATTTTCAGAAAAGCCTCTTCACTGTGGTAGCAGTTTGGTTGCTACAGTTCTAAACCTAACTTCCTAGCACTTCAAATTCAGTGAAAAAGAGCGAAAATGTTTTTTTCTCAGGAGTCCCAATCCAGGTTTTGTTGTGTCCGGTTGGCTCTGATTGAGTGGACCAGTCAACATGGCCACGTACTGGGCCAGGCTGAGGTCACATCCTCTGCCCCTTTGGCTAGGCTGGGACAGGAAGGAGTAGAATCCTATAGAAGGAGGCTTCAGGGACCCCCTCAGCCTCTTCAGTAGAATGGCAGCCTTTGGTTTCACTGTGTCTCTTAGATTTCACATCATGTGGGAGCAATACTTTTCTATGTAGGAATCAGGGGATGTCAGCAAAAAGGAATGGCTGCTGGATGTGAAAAAAAATCCAGCACCCCTATGTTTTGGGAGCCTGTTCATGTTTCGAATTGTCAATTGTTAAGAGAATGCTTGCTTCATAATGGCTTCCAGAGCCATGCCAGCTGTCCCAGTTGTGAGGGAGTGAAGCTGAAAAAGGCTGGAGAGGCTGTGCCCAGCTTATAAGCACCATGTTCAACCTCAGCAAACGACCTATATCATCACTTAATAAGCCAGTAGCCCAGCACCCCATGTCCCCTGGCATGTATGCAGGGTAGCAAATGTCACCACCTAGAACAAAGATGCTTCTCTCATGATCTAGAGAAGGAAGGAGGGCAGTGTTTCCAGTCTACAACTATTAGTGTAATTAAATTGCTTTATTATGCTACCCAATGGCAACTGGTAAATTAGCATCAGCCCCCAATCCAAACAGAATCCAGACCATGAATATGTCTTATTCTGGGGACATAAGAAGGTTAATAGGAATACAGTTTAACTTAGGAGCCAGAAAGTATTAATAACGTTTTTCATGCTACAGGTTTTCATTGTATTCTTATTGCTAAACGTAGTAGTAGTGAGATTATGATATATGAAAATAGTTTCGTTTTATTAGTCAGGATAGGCTAAAAGATTGGAAAAGTCCTAGTAAGGAACTTTTGTCTGTTTATGCCAGAATTTTGTTATCCTTAATTTTAAAGTCATTGAACATTCCAGAATTGTTTCTATTTTACCCTTAGGTTAGTTGAAGCAGGAGGCATTGTTGGGAAATTCCTTAAGCCACTGACAAAGAAGAAGCTTGTTCTAAGACCCAGACCTCAAAAGGCAGAATGGACTTGAGGATACGGGGAGGGGGAAGGGTAAGCTGTGACAAAGTGAGAGAGTGGCATGGACATATATACACTACCAATCATAAAACAGATAGCCAGTGGGAAGCAGCCGCATGGCACAGGGAGATCAGCTCGGTGCTTTGTGACCACCTAGAGGGGCGGGATAGGGAGGATGGGGGGGAGGGGGACGCAAGAGGGAAGAGATATGGGAACATATGTATACGTATAACTGATTCACTTTGTTATAAAGCAGAAACTAACACGCCATTGTAAAGCAATTATACTCCAATAAAGAAGTTAAAAAAAAAAGGCAGTATCATGCTACTTCCGCTTTAAAAATGTTCCATTCTCCCTTTGTGTTTCATACTGACATCAACGCCAAAGGACAGGTTCACATTTTTGTAGTGGACGTTGAGGTTTGTATTACCAGGGTTCAGAGTTGTGAGCAACCAAAGCTTACACGGTATGATTTATTTGCACAGAATTTCTGGTCATCATGCAGAACTAGGTTTGGAAACTGAGCAGGAGCCAGGGAGGGAGATAAGCAGGCTGGACCACAACCCCAAAGAAGCCACAAAACCAGTCTGGTAAGGACGCTTCCGCCATTGCCACTGAACACGTGGTTGCCCCTGGAAACTGGATGCCATTGGATTAGGGCTGTGGGATAAACGTAGGATGCCTAGTTAAAGTTGAGTTTTAAACAAACAGTGCATAATTTTTTAAGTGTAAGTATGTCCTATGCAATATTTGGGACACACACTAAAAAAAAATTATACTAAAAACTGTTTTTTTGAAATCTGAAATTTGAATTTAACTGGGTCTCTTGTATTTTCATTTGCTAAACCTGGCAACCCTACACTGGATGTACCATTGCTGGGGCCACTGATGTCCCTGGAAGCCTGCTACCACCTGCCATTCAAATGGATTTTCTAGGAGGTGCCTGGCTCTCTGCCTCAAGGTTCTGAAAAGAACCTGAGACAGTTCTGTGTGATCAGTGGAGCCTCAGTTACATGTCCCTGCTCTTGCCGAGAGAGAGTCAAAAAGCTGATAGTGTCTCCAACATTAACACAAAGTGGCCTCTGTCTTCTGTTAAATCTTGTTTTTCTTTTTTAGAAGGAGGTGTCATTTTATTTATATTTATTTTTGGCTGTGTTGGGTCTTCGTTGCTGCGTGTGGGCTTTCTCTAGTTGAGGCAAGTGGGGGCTACACTTTGTTGCGGTGCGCGGGCTTCTCATTGCAGTGGCTTCTCTTGTGGCGGAGGACGGGCTTTAGGCGCGTGGGCTTCAGTAATTGTGGCTCATGGGCTCAGTAGTTGTGGCACACAGGCTCAGTAGTTGTGGCACACAGGCTCAGTTGCACCGTGGCATGTGGGATCTTCCTGGACCAGGGCTCGAACCCATGTCCCCTGCATTGGCAGGTGGATTCTTAACTACTGTGCCACCAGGGAAGCCCTCCATTAAATATTAAATTTCTCAGACATAGGGGTGGGGCAGCAGTGAGGCTCAGATATTGGGGGAGAAAAAAAGATAAATGCCTACCCTATTTTCTTTTTAACATACATTCCTTCTTTTTCTCATCTAGTGGCCTGTGAGTTGGGAACCAGGCATGATAATATAATTCCCTTTGCCAGTTTGACTGGTTCAAGAACCCAGGTCTAAGCCAGTTAGCAGATGGAATCTGCTTGAGCACCAGGGGTGTTTCAGGATTGGGAATGTGACCCAATCTGGGCTAAGGAGATGAGAGGAAAGTTTGAAGATTAGAAGATTCTGGGGAATGTTACATTATTCCTGAGATCTACATTAAGCAATGATCTCATTTTCCCTCCAGATACTGTTCTTTGTAGTATTGAGGCCTGGAAATTCTGAGCCATCTTGCTTCCAGCCTGAGATGAAGAACATGGGGGAGAAAACAGGGCAGAAGGCATCACGGTAACTGCAGAGGAGAAGGGCTAGAACCACTGGATGAAATCCCTCGCCACCACCGACACCTCTCCTGCATCTGGACACTCAGTCATATGCATCAAGACATTTTTGTCTGGCTTAAGCAACTTCAAGTTGGATGTTCTAGCACTTATAGCCAAAAACAGCCCGACTGGGGAAAAGATTCATGAATACGTGAGGCATTTTTGTAAGCTTATCATCTGCTGAATTCTGAGAGTTTAGTATAATGTGGTTTTTTTTTTTTTTTTTTTTTTTAGTATAATGTGTTTTGATTGAACTAGGAATTGTTGCTCTTATGAAATTGTGAGGCAACGATGAGATTTAAATGAATGCAACATAAACAACTAGAGATCTGCTTCATTAGGCCACAGGAAAAGGAGTAGTTTATGATTATCGCCAGATTCTTGCTCTTTTTGCATGAATGCCCCGAGAGGATGAGCCAGGCTCTCAGGGAGAGAGATACATTTAGATGCCTGGAAAGGCCTCCGGGACAAGCATAAATAGTATTTTAGAAAACATTACCCTGCCTCCTCCTCCTTTCTTCATGGAGGACACAGCTGCTGCTTTGGCCTGTCTAGCAACCCTCCCCATTCCTTTGGGTAATGACACCCTGCTCTCCCTCTGGGTAACTCTCTTCCATTCGCTGTAATCCTGTTAGGACCTGCCCCTACCACTAGGCCCCAGGGTGGGCAGCTGACTTCAGGCCAATCAAACTCTCTTAGAAGAGCTCAGCTCTCAAGGGGAGTGATGCAAGAGGGAAAATCACTGGAGTCATTCCTAAAGGGATTCCCCTTGGGTCCCTCCTCCTGAGATCCCTGGAAATGCCTGATTCCTGTCCTTCTTGAGGCTTGATTCTGGACGCCTCCCCATTTGCTCAAGGTAGCCAGTGTGAATCTCTCTGGCAGGCTGACCCTCTCCACTCAATCAATCCTTGAACACACCCAGGCTTCGTTTAGGAGTTACACTTTTAATTTTTACGAGGCATGTGTAAATATAAGCCTGTTTATAACAACCTCAAGCACATGCCTAAATTATCAGATAATCAATTATTAACAAAATCTTTACTGGGAACTAAAGTGTTAGAAATTCAAGTAGTTTTATGATTAAAGGAATATTTATAGCACTTACGGTGTCCAAGGCATTATTTGTTTAATCGTCATTATAACTGAGTGATGTAAATACCATCATTATCCCCATTTTACAGATTTTGAAACTGGAACACAGAAAATTTAAGTAATGTGCTCAAGGTCACACAGCTAGTAAACGTAGAACTGCAATTCAAACTCTAACAGTCTGACTCCAGTCCGTCCACTGTGTAAACTCTGGCATCAATAGAATGCTGAGACTTTAAATACAAAATCCATCTCTAATGAATAACATTAGTAATATGCAAAAGCATCTTAATGCTAGAATGTCTTCCAGCCCAGAAGCAAGAGAGAGAAACAGAGTTGGCTGAAGCCCCTGGGTTCCGACTCTCAATTTTGGAGCCAAAGGAGAACTGCTTAGGGTTTCCAGGGAAAAAAATCCTCATCTAATTAGTTAGCAAGCACAAACACCTGCTACTGTTTTTCTTTCATTGTTGCCAGGTGCTCCATAAGCAGCCTTGGATCAATAAGTAATTATAACGGGAAGCTGAGTATAACTAATTACGTAACTTTAACTTATTAAGTTTATCTCCATTAAAATGCCCCATAAAACTGGGATATTTTAAAGGCTGTTATAGAAAAGGGGAGACTATAGGATTAAAGCCTGTTTCACATTTGACTCAGCTGTGAGTCATCTCCTCCCCAGTGTGAATTCTCTCATCTCACTATTATTAACTCTTGTAAATATCTGTGGAGTTATTCACACAATCATTCAACTAAGTGTGTTGAGTACCTGCTAGGTGCCCAGCACTGCCCCAGGCACTGGGATGATGGTGGTGAGCAAGCAGACGAAACTCCTTGCCCACATGGCACTGGTGTTCTAGTGGGAGTTGTAATTTCCCAGCTGCACAGTTGAAAAAGCCTGGATTTCTCCCAGCTCCTGATTGTTTCCATTACTATAATGAATGAAAGAATGAGTTCAACTGAGGGCTGTGCCTAGTCTGTGCAACGTCAGCTGGCCTGGTCCTTCCAGAGGTGTCCAAGGAAGGACACTGAGGCTAAAGGCTGCCTGGCAGAGGCGGTCATACCTGCCAGGAGATGATGATGATTCATTATTGTGCGCCCAGGATTTTAGATGAATAAACCATGCACTTTGAATTTTTGAACACAATTCTCACAACAACCTAAGATCTGAACGCAGTAGCATTTAGACCGCTGCCTTGGCCTCACGCTCTCTTCTTTTGGCTTCCTTCCCTTCACCCCACATCTTGGATGTGAACTTCCTGCCTGAGGACTGTGAAGACTAACCCGTTTGAAAACAGAAAACCAAGAACCAACAGATTCTTCCCAAATACCCAAACAGTCTGTTATTTCGGAGGAGTTAATTTCAGAAGGACAACAGATCAAGCTTGAAAAAACTTACATGGATCCTACTGGTAAAATAGGCACTTGGGAGACTGTGAAGCAGACAACCAGGAAAGGACAGTGGCAGTTTTCCCTGAGCTGCAAAGAAGTCTTCATCATAAGTGCATCGTCCTGGCGAAGGAAGCCGTTCCGACCACCAATGGGAGGCTAATGCCTAGAATTCTCTGCAGGTGTCGCAGATGGTAATGAGAGCCCAGAAGCAGCTGCTCTTCGGGAGCTAGAGGAAGAAACTGGCTCTAAAGGTGATGGAATGTCACTCAGCCATAGAAAAGGATGAAATAATGCCATTTGCAGCAACATGGATGGACCTAGAGATTATCATACTAAGTGAAGTAAGTCAGACAGAGAAAGACAAATACCATATGATATCACTTATATGTGGAATCTAAAGAAAAATGATACAAACGAACTTATTTACAAAACAGAAACTGGCACATAGACTTTGAAAACAAACTTGTGCTTACCAAAGGGGAAACACGGTGGGGGAAGGGGGATAAATTAGGAGTTTGGGAATAACATATACACACTACTATATATAAAATAGGTAATCAACAAGGACCAACTGTATAGCACAGGGAGCTCTACTCAATATTCAATCTCCTGTAATAACCTATATGGAAAAGAATCTGAAAAAGAATGGATATATGTATATGCGTAACTGAATCACTTAGCTGTACACCTGAAAGTAACACAACATTGTAAATCAACTATACTCCAATGTAAAATAAAAATTAAATTAAAAAGAATTCCACAGACTGGGTAGCTTATAAACAACAGAAATTTCTTTCTCATAGTTCTGGAGGCTGGAAGTCCAAGATCAGGGTGCAGACACAGTCGGGTGAGGGGCCTCTTCTGGGCTGCAGACTTCTTTGTGTCCTCATGGGGCAGAAGAAAGCTCTGTGGGATCTCTTTTTATTAGACTGTTAATCCCTTTGATGAGGGCCCCACCATCAGGACACAATCACCCACCAAAGGCCCTATCTCCTAATAACATTACCTTTGGGGGTTAGGATTTCAACATATGAACTGGGGACAGGGGGTGGGGAGAGCAGACATTCAGACCACAGCAATGGTTCTCTAGATTTGTAAATTATTATGTATAAAAAGATAGCTGAAACAAAGTTTATTTGCCTTTATATAAACATGTGGCATAGAGAGATGTATGCAATGAAGTGAGATCATACATATTAAACATACCTTAATTAACTCAAAGATGCATATTTTTTTCACTGAAATTAGGGTATGTCTTAGAACTGAAGCATATCCCATACTAAGTGTCAGCATTTTTTTCTTTCTTGGTGATACATAATAACCTTACCGTTGGTAGTGTCTCAGAATCAATGAAGTAAAGGGCACAAGTTCCTAGACAGGTATTGGGGTTTATACAATTTATTGAGGGTGCTCTATTCAAAAAATCCTGTAAGGGAGGGAATCAAGCATGAGAGGGACAGGGACAGAGCCAAACAAAATCTTAGGTCAGGACTAGCCTCTGGCGGATCCATAGGAAGTAGGCTCCGGAGTGCAAGTCCCACCATAGTTTTACTCCCAGATTACTTATTGACTATGGGTTGCCTTTAGAGGGGTCATAACCACCTGGGCAAAGGGCTCCCATCAGCCAAGGATAATTCTCAGGAGAAGTGGGGCAGCTGGTAGCCATTATCAGCCAATAACCACAACAACTGGCGTTTGGGGACCTCCACTTGGTGTAGGGGGTCTGGGGGGACATTACAGCATCTGCTATAGGACTCCTGCTCAGATTCATGGTTCACAGGGCCCAGAGAGTAAAACCCAGCTTCTCTCAAGAAGAATAATCATTCTCCTGTTACAGTGTGATTTCATAGGTCCTCAATAATATCCTCAGAGTATAGACTCTTCACCAAAGGTCCTAGGGCTGTTTCTGTCAGGTCTCCTGAGGACAGGGCAACCAGATGCTGTCAGAAGCCACACATGCCACAGGCACAGAGCTCTTCTGATGTATGTGTGACAGACCCAGCTCCCAAGGGACTCCACAAACTGTTAATATCTGGGGTAGACGAGGGGCAGTAGCCCAGAGGTGAAACCATGAAGTGGGGCGTATCTTCTCTGTCCCCTGCCCCACCTTTCTAGAATCTTGTCCCCCATCTTAGCATTCCTTTCCTCTTACCCACTTCACCAACACTCTTCCTCTAGCTGATCTCTAACTTTAAACTGTTCTTAGGATACTTCTTTCTCCCCCCCCCCCCCCCCCCTCCCTCTCTCTCTCTCTCTCTTTCTTTCTTTCTTTCTTTCTGCATTTTATTCTCAGCTGTGTGGATAATAGGCTCTTGGTGCTCTGGCCAGGCATCAGGGCTGTGCCTCTGAGGTGGGAGAGCCAAGTTCAGGACATGGTTCCACCAGAGACCACACAGCTCCCCCCCCGCCCCCGCCAAAGAACTTACCTTAAAAAAAGTGTTAGGAACTTGATGTCTTACCACCTGGGTATATCCACATTTTAAAGACCACTGGGAGAGGATACTGTTTACCATAAGGAAATGAATGACTATTGGTGTAACTGAAGGCATCTGGAGTCCTTTAAATCATTCAGTATGGACAAGCTCCTCACACAAACTACACACATGGGGTGACTGAATAAGAAAACAGAGAAAAGTTGGGAAATATCGAATTCTGCTCTCATCAGTCTAGGCTGTTACTCTTGGCTGATTCTTCCTTTCCTTTCCTGTATCTTGGCTTTCTCTGCACAAAAGAGCAGCTGGGTGGGCATTGCCATGCTCAATCAAGGGCACAGACAAAGATGGAATAATTCCAATATATTAATTTTCCCCATTGTAGTTATAACAACAGTAACAGCAATGACACAATCAACAATTACTGTATGTTTCCTAGGTGTCAGGCCCCTTTCAATCTCCAAGCCTTGTGAAAGAAGTTGTCAGTGGACTTCCTGGTTAATAAGAGGTAAACCTCAATCTTGGGATCCTTTGTTACCTGGATCAGCTTGAGTACACATTAGAGCTGATCTAGAAATGAATGTGAAAATGATGAGAAAAAAATAATTTGACCAATGCATTCTTTCATAGACTTAGACTCAGCATGGGGGGTGGGGGGTGGGTGGGACTCCGGATCAACTAAAGGAGATGCAGTGACAAAACAGAAGGCTATGATCCTAAGGATACAGAGCTAAAAGGGAGCTTAGAGACCACACCATTCCAACTTTCTCATTGTACAGGTGAAAAAATTCCATCCCAGGTAAATTGCTCAAAGCCACAGAGTTCCAACAAGATGATTGTGTGTGTGTGTGTGTGTGTGTGTGTGAGAGAGACATTGTTACAAAGGCAGGTGTCAATGAGGAATTTGCTAGGTTTAAGTGAAGGTACCTTAATATGGAAATATAAATTTAATGATAGCTGTAGTTAAATGAAGCTAGGAATGAATGAGAATTAAGATTGGAGAAGGCATGGAGAAAAGTATGGAGATTCCTTAAGAAACTAAAAATAGAACTACCATATGATCCAGCAATCCCACTACCGGGCATATACCCTGAGAAAACCATAATTCAAAAAGACACATGTGGGCTTCCCTGGTGGCACAGTGGTTGAGAATCTGCCTGCTAATGCAGGGGACACGGGTTTGAGCCCTGGTCTGGGAAGATCCCACATGCCGTGGAGCAACTAGGCCCGTGAGCCACAACTACTGAGCCTGCGCGTCTGGAGCCTGTGCTCCGCAACAAGAGAGGCCATGATAGTGAGAGGCCCACGCACCGCGATGAAGAGTGGCCCCTGGTTGCCACAGCTAGAGAAAGCCCTTGCACAGAAACAAAGACCCAACACAGCCAAAAATAAAAATAAATAAATTAAAAAAAAAAAAAGGACACATGCACCCCAATGTTCATTGCAGCACTATTTACAATAGCCAGGTCATGGAAGCAATCTAAATGTCCACTGACAGATGAATGGATAAAGAAGATGTGGTACATATATACAATGGAATATTACCCCGCCATAAAAAGGAATGAAACTGGGTCATTTGTAGAGATGTGGATGGATCTAGAGACTGTCATACAGAGTGAAGTAAGTCAGAAAGAGTAAAACAAATACCGTATGCTAACACATATATATGGAATCTAAAAAAAAAAAAATGGTTCTGAAGAACCTAGGGGCAGAACAGGAATAAAGACGCAGACGTAGAAAATGGACTTGAGGACACAGGGAGGGGGAAGGGTAAGCTGGGACGAAGTGAGAGAGTGGCATGGACATATATACACTACCAAATGTAAAACAGATAGCTAGCTGGAAGCAGCCACATAGCACAGGGAGATCAGCTAGGTGCTTTGTGACCACCAAGAGGGGTGGGAGTGGGAGGGTGGGAGTGGGAGGGTGGGAGGGAAGCTCAAGAGGGAGGAGATATGGGGATATATGTATACGCATAGCTGATTCACTTTGTCATACAGCAGAAACTAACACAACAATGTAAAGCAATTATACTCCAATAAAGATGTTAAAAAAAAAAGAAAACAAAAACGATTGGAGAAGGCCTTCTAAATGGTAAGTATTCGTTTGCTGAGAGTAGATTATCAATCATTCTGAACTATTTTCTTGAGCAGCTGGTGAGAAGGGCAACCATCACCTCATGGAGGTGTGTTCCGGATGGTGGGTACCTGTGATTAGGGCACACATCCAATAGAACATCTTGGCAGGAAATGTGAGAATGGCAGTTTTTACGCCAAACCTGTTCTTTACTATTTTAAGAAGGACGTGCCTACTTCTTTATTTCTCTAGTATCTCTTATCTGCCCAGACTTAGTCTATCAAGGATTTATGAAAGATGATGTGCAGTCCACGAGTCACCTACAAAGGTTAATTTTTGGCCCTTCCCTACCCTACTGTGGTTAAATACTGTCAGATTTCTGAAAGGCCCTAAAACACTGAACATTGTAAAAACTTTGGTCTCTTTTGACGTCTCTAGGATGAAAAATCTTTATTGCATATGGTACTAGAGGCTGTTGGACCATACAAAAAATAGTGAAAATAAATAAATCAGTTCATATGTTCAAAGAGATTCCATTCTGGCTGGAACAGTAGAAATAAAAACATCATCATCGTTATCCCCATCCTCACTGGAACACTTGCTGTGAACAGGTCCCATACAATCGCTTCATGTACACTATTCCATTTAATACTCACCTTGACCTTTTGGACGTATCCATGATAGCCCAGTTTACAGGTGAGAAAACTGAGCCCCAGAGAGTCCTCTGGCCTGGCAGTGGCTGAGTCATAACTGCAAATCCAGGTTTATCTGACTTCAGAGCCTGTGATTTCTTCCATCACCACACACTGCCCTCACAGGAAGGCTTGAAAGCAAAACATGGTGATTCATTGCCTACCTGAATAATAGGGACAGAACTGTCCCTAACATGGAGTAGATTTGTTCTTGGCTGTGGCTACTATTTATCATGCCTGGCTTTGGATTCAGTAGACCAAGTTCTCACCCTCATAATGTGATCTGTGTGGGAGCCGACTATAGACTTGTAAAGTCTACAGAAACCAAGCAGTCTGTGACTTGTTATTATATGTGTTGAAGACAAGCTAGAGAACAATGTAGACAGCTTTGCTCCTTCTAGTTTGTAGATTATGAATGTATTAGATTTGAGCACATTATCTTTCCCTCTTCCAAACCTGCATTTCTAGGCAGGAATAGAAATGTATTCCTGGTCTTATTTGCAATCTTAGGGTTTCCTGTGTGAGTTTGGGCAGAAGTCATTCATGCTGCCATTTCTCCATCTAATAGTTACCAAGCTTCTACTCAGTGCTTGGTAATGTCCTTGGTACTGCACGCACAGGGATGGAAAGCTACCACCCTTTTCTTAGGAAGCTAAGTCTCATGGGAGACAAACACGGGGTTGCTAGGTTTAGCAAATAAAAAATACAGGACAGGGCTTCCCTGGTGGCGCAGTGCTTGAGAGTCCGCCTGCCGATGCAGGAGACGCGGGTTCGTGCCCCGTTTCGGGAAGATCCCACATGCCGCGGAGCGGCTGGGCCCGTGAGCCATGGCCGCTGAGCCTGCGCGTCCGGAGCCTGTGCTCCGCAAATGGGAGAGGCCACAACAGTGAGAGGCCCACATAACGCAAGAAAAAAAAAAAAAAAAAAAATACAGGACACCCAGTTAAATACTACATGGGACATACTTACACTAAAATTTATCCTTTGTTTACCTGAAAGTCAAATTTTACTAGGCACCATGTATTTTATCTGGCACCCTAGGCAGATGTAAAAATCCACCACACCCCACAAAAGATGGTGGCTCTAATGGTTGTGCACACACAGCTCCGCGGACACCCAAGAGAAGGAACGCTCTCCCCGTCTGGGATAGCCGAGGGAGGCTTCACATGACTGTGTGGGCCCGTTTGAAGGAATGGTGTGTGTGCTGGGTGATCTTGAAGAAGAACTGACAGGCAGAGATGAGGGGAGGAAATTCCAGATGCAGGGAAGAGTACAGAGTTTGACATAATGATAATGCCTGGGGTCTGTGGGCAATGGCAGGAGGGCAAACGTGAACATGAGGGCCAGATCACGAAGGGCTTTGGCAGAAAGATGAGTGACTCACAACTTCATTCTGCCATCAACAGGAAACCATCCCATCGCTACTTTTTCTTCTTATTTTTTCATATAATCAGACGTTGGCTACATTTTCACAAAATGGAAGCCATGGACCCATGTGACCATGAGAGGTAATTTCAGGTAGTAATTTCTGATGATTTGGGGGTAGTATGGGGAATGCAGCATTAAATAGCCTTGACTCATTCAGGGAGAATGTTAGTTCTTTTTGTTGTTGTTCAATTTAAAACTCTTAATTCTATTTTTATGAGTACACTTAAAAAAATTAATAGGCTTTTTTTCTTAAGAGTTTTAGGTTTAAGAGATATTGAGCAGAAAGTACAGGGAGTTTCCATATGCCCCGTCTTGATACCTTTTTTATTCTCTTTCAACACTGATCACTCAAGAAGAAAGTCTTAATTTGGTGCTATTCTATCTTTAACACCTAATAGTTGTTCATTCTGTTGGAAGGAGAAAGAAAAGGGAGGAGGAGAGAGGAGGGGAGGGGAGAGTAAGCACTCAGCCTTTGAGTCTTTGACTAGCCACATAGCAAATCTCATCATTGAATGATTTTGTTTCAATGTATTTGCTCATTAAGTTTTTTTTTTTTTTCTACACTTCTGAAAACAATACTGGTCTCCTATTTAAGGTATGTTGACTTTGACAGATGGATAAAAAATGGATAATGGATAAAGAAGATGTGGTATGTAATACACAATGGAATACTACTCAGCCATAAAAAAGAAGGAAATACTGCCATTTGCAGCAACATGGATGGACCTAGAGATTATCATACTAAGTGAAGTAAATCAGACAGAGAAAGACAAATACCATATGATATCACTTATATGTGGAATCTAAAAAAATGATACGAACCAAGTTATTTACAAAATGGAAATAGACTCACAGACATAGAAAACAAACTTATGGTTACCAAAGGGAAAAGGGCGGGGGAGGGATACATTAGGAGTTTGGGATTAAAATATACACACACACACATATACATATACAGATATATAATAGATAACCAACAAGAACCTACTGTATAGCACAGGGAGCTATACTCAATATCTTGTAATAAATAACGTATAATGGAAAAGAATCTAAAACCAAATATATATATGTGTGTGTGTGTGTGTGTGTGTGTGTGTGTAACTGAATCACTGTACTGTATACCTGAAACTAATACAAATCAACTATTTTTCAATAATAATTTTAGAAAAAGGTGTGTTGATAAAAAGATTTGTTGCAAAATAAATGTATTCATATACAAGTAGTGAATAGGAGAAGTAAATGATAATTAAATTGGCAGCAAATGACAAAAGCTTGGAAAATTTAGGGCTAAGGAATCCTGGCTGAGGTTGCATTCTTACCTGGTGACAAGTTCCCACCCAGCCTTTTCAACACTGATGGAGGAGTTTTCTGGAGAAAAGCCCCATTGTTTTTAGGAGAATGAATAAGGCTCATCTGGGGGAGCAGTGGCTTTATAGAAATCCAGTACAGTCCGCCCTTCATATTCATGGGTTCTGCATCCACAGATAAAACCAGATACATATAGAAAATATTAAAAAAAAATTCCAGAAAGTTCCAAACAGCAAAACTTGAATTTGCTGCATGAAAGCAACTATTTGCACAGCATTTATATTGTATTTACATCTATTTATATAATTTACATTGTTTTAGGTAATATAAGTAATCTAGACATGATCTAAAGTATCCAGGAGAATGTCTGCAGGTTAAATACAAAGTCCATGCCATTTTATATAAGGTACTTCAGCATCCATGGATTTTGGTATCTGAGGGAGGTGTTGGAATTAATCCTCCATGGGTACCATGGGGGCTGTTACTGATATCATAGGTTTGCTTGAGTATTCAATGAGATAGTGTGTGAAATTAATAAGTCTCATTACTGATCATAAGAGTTGCAAATTGTTTTTGTCATTCCTCTTTGGTTCTAATGCCTCACTGATGGTTTGTTTGTTTGTTTGTTTTTAGTGTTTCCTTGCTTTATTTAAAAACCATCATAGCAGGAACTTCCCTTGTGGTCCAGTGGTTAAGAATCTACCTTCCAATGCAAGGGACGCAGGTTTGATCCCTGGTCAGGGAACTAAAATCCCACATGCCATGGGATAACTGCGTGCTCGCGCTCCACAACTAGAGAGCCCACACACCACAACTAGAGAGAAGCCCGCACACTGCAACTAAGATCTGATGCAGCCAAATAAATAAATATTAAAAAAAAAAGAACCATCACAGCAAACAAACAACAGGCTCAATATCCTTTGGTTCTACAGTGACCATGGGTTTCCATTGAAATGCAGTTTAAATTTAGCAAAGCCATTTTGGTGTCCATCAGGTTAAACCAGAATTGCACAGTTATCTTACAAGCTTGCTTTAAGGTTTAATCTGCATTTATAAAAAAAGTTTTAAAGCTTCCCATGAATGTTTGTGAAGTGATAAGAATTCTATTTAACAAGATATTGTTGTCCACTTGGTACTGCATGGTTTTGCTTAGCTTAATATTAAGAATCAATTAAAACAAAATTATTATCCAAGCAGGGACAATCCTAGGTTTTTCAGAGAGAAAAATGAGGATAAAAACATCAGCCTTCTCTGCCTCACAAGGTTATTTTTGGAAAGAAATGAAGTAATGCTGTGAACGGCTGCACAAAAACATTACTGTGCCGTACAAAGTTTGATTATTACCCTCACTGTAGAGTTGGGCCTCACTCATGTTTGTAAAACAATTCTTTGATGGACTTTATCAGTGGTGCTCAAATGTGAGTGTGCATCAGAATAATCTGGATTCCTCAGTCTACCAACAAGGTGGGAAGGCCTAGGCAAGATGCAGAGGAGTCAATATAAGTAACTCAGTGTCATTTCAAGGGTGCTGCTTTAAGGTGGGGATTTGCCTTCTGGGCTAAGAACAAGACTGCAAATTAGTGCTGGTCTCCATGGTCAGTGAGGTTAGCTAAATGTGATATATTTAGTATGTGTACACCTTCTTACAACAGCTAGTTAATTAAATACAAAGTAGAAAATAAAAAGAATAATCTGGGGCTTCCCTGGTGGCGCAGTGGTTGAGAGTCCGCCTGCTGATGCAGGGGACACGGGTTCGTGCCCCAGTCAGGGAGGATCTCACATGCCGCAGAGCGGGTGGGCCTGTGAGCCATGGCCGTTGAGCCTGTGCATCCGGAGCCTGTGCTCCGCAACGGGAGAGGCCACAACTCTCCCGTTGTGGGTTCCTCCCATGACTGCCCCCCAACCTCACCCAGCTTTTGATTCAGGGTACCTAGAGGCGTGTGGGGGGTATCTGAGAATGTGCATTTCTACCAAGTTCCCAGGTGATGCTCCTGGTCTCAGAACCTCACTTTGAGAACCCCTATACCTAGTCATCCCCGACAAAGATGAAACCCTTATAGCAATGGCTTTCAGTCATGACTCGCCAGAACCGACGGTGAGAAATATATTTTACATCGTGACCCTATTATACACATACATATAACTAAATGTGTTTCATGAAATAGTACTCACCATTAATTCAGTAAATGTACTCTGATATTTGTTTGGTTTTAAGAAAATGCCTACTACACTGCATTTTATGAACCATCACTGGGTCCTATCTCAGCTATAAAACACTGTTAGTGCTTGAGAAATAAATATGGCACTGGTAAAAATGCACAATGCAGCCATTAGACAACGTGGCAGAAATTAAGTGATGTCCCATTCTCTATTCCTCTCAAAATAGAAAGGCCATTATCAAAGTATGGACCCTTCTTCTACTTTTTTTTTTTTTTTTTTTTTTCGGTACGCGGGCCTCTATTTTTGGCTGCATTGGGGCTTCGGTGCCGCGCGCGGGGTTTCTC